>NW_012111808.1:6094390-6099300 GCF_000951035.1 Colobus angolensis palliatus | reverse complement strand
CTTGAGCCACCGCGCCCGGCCTGATAATTTTTAAAAAGTATATTTAGAAAGAGAACCAGTACTATTGACATTCAAAGTACTTAGGCTGGGCATGGTGGCTCACACCTGTAATCCCAGCACTTTGGGAGGCCGAGGCAGGCAGATCTCATCAAGCCAGGAGTTTGAGACCAGCCTGGTCAACATGGTGAAATCCCGTCTCTACTGAAAATACAAAAGTTAGCTGGTGTGTGGTGGCGCACGCCTGTAGTCCCAGCTACTCAGGAGGCACAAGAATCGCTTGAATCCAGGAGGCGGAGATTGCAGTGAGCTGAGATTGTGCCACTGCACTCCAGCTTGGGCGACAGATCAAGACTCTCTTAAAAAAAAAAGAAAAAAGAAACCATAGTACTTCTAAGTACCTAGAAATATCCTACTGCAGGGACCATGGCCTGTGGGCCCAATGTGTTCAGCTACCTGATTTCCGTAAATAAAGTTTTATTGGAGCACAGCTACACTCATTCATTCACATATTTACAAACGTCTATGGCAGCTCTCCTGATATAACAGCAGAGCTGAATACCTGGCTGCAAAGCCAAAAATATTTACCACTGGGTCCTCTATGGAAATAGTTTGCTAACCCTTCCTTTAAAGAGTGTCTTATGTTAAAAGAGTGTCTTTTGTTAAAACTATTCTTTTTAAAATGCCAGTATTTAACATACATATACAATTTCCTTTTCCATGTTATTGTGTGCAGTAGTGGTATATGAGATTAGAAAGACAGGTTAAGATCAGATCACAGAAGGCCAGGAAGAATGGAACAATGATATGAATTGTAATCATTTTACAGAAGGGGAAAATACAAGTACGAAACATTCAAGGGGAGACGAAAGAATCAAGTAAAAACCAAGCAATCAACGACACAAAAACTTTCCCAAAGAAACATAACCAACAACAGCCAACCAAAGTGTTTAGATAATCTGTGTGACATACTGTAAAATTCATACCTCATCCATCTTTGCAGATCCTGCTCCTTTTCCTGCCAATTTCAATTACAGTCCCATATTAAGTCTAGCTTCTCTATAAGGTCCTCCTAGACCACATCAGTCCACCAAACACACTTTATAGACACAGTCTTCTAACTGCACTAATTTTATAGACAACTGTTTTTCTAAATGGACAGTGAGTATATACTTTAGATATTCTGGGCCATAAAGTCTCTATTACACATTCTTCTTTGTTGTTTTTTGTTTTGTTTTACAATTCGTAAAACACAAAAACCAGTCTTAAATCATGGGTTATATGAAACAAGTAGCAGCCTGGATTTGGGCCTTAGGCAGTCATGTGCAGACTTGTTTCATGTTTTATCTCACATAATTTAACCTCAGAACTGTGAGATTTTCTTCATGCTCATGCTCTTTATCCAACTAGATTATAGTAAACTCCTTGAAACAGAAACCCCAGCATATTAAACATACGTGTGTGTATACACACACACACAGACATAAAATCCCTCAATACCTAAAATTCTGTCTTGTCCATATTAATTATGTATGCATAAATGAAAGATTACTGAATGAATCTCAATCATAACTGTCAAGGCTGAAAGCCTGAATAGATGCAAGGGGTGAAACATAATAGTGCCGGGGTGTGACAGAATCAAGGTTAGCAAGCTATTTTATTGCTTGAAATATTAATCTTCATTCATTTTGAGTAGTCTTATTAAGATGCTACCACACCATTTATACTGTCATCCAAGATTTATAATTCAACGATGTTGATTATTTCATATGGAAAAAATGTATATGATCAAATTAATTTCATTAGTAACATTACCTCATAGAGTTGTTAGAATTAAATAACTAATCCATGTAAGAAGTGTTTAACACAGTGCTTGACAGGTAACAGACATTCAATCAAGGTTAGCTCTTACTATGCAATAAGAATATGGGGATATTAAAAGAATATTAAAGCTAATTTCTTTTTTTTTTTTTTTTTTTTTTTGTTGAGACGGAGTCTCCCTCTGTCGCCCAGGCTGGAGTGCAGTGGCCGGATCTCAGCTCACTGCAAGCTCCGCCTCCCGGGTTTATGCCATTCTCCTGCCTTAGCCTCCCGAGTAGCTGGGACTACAGGCGCCCGCAACCTCGCCCGGCTAGATTTTTGTATTTTTTAGTAGAGATGAGGTTTCACCATGTTAGCCAGGATGGTCTCGATCTCCTGACCTCGTGATCCACCCGTCTCGGCCTCCCAAAGTGCTGGGATTACAGGCTTGAGCCACTGCGCCCGGCCCAAAGCTAATTTCTTAACTATGCTTATTTCTGAAACAATTTTAGCTTTTCCTTAAAAACTTTTTTGAGTAACTATTATTTTGGTAACCTGAAAATGTCCTCGAAGGCCTCCTGTGATCACTATATTTACTAGGTATTCTTTTCTAAGCATCTTCGTTCAATTTTATTATATTCAATATGCCATTCTTGTTAAATGTGAATCATCATATCACAGGTCAACTAGTCCCAAATTCTGGACTGCAAACCAGTGGCAGCACGATCTGCAGTCCAAGGTAAAATGATACAAATAAGGACAATAAAGCTGTCTTTTATTCTAAAATTATCTTTTCTATTTTTAGGTGTTAAAGTGTTCTTTCTTTTAAGAAACAATGGTGACTATGATGATAGAATACATAAAAAGTTGAAGCTGCCTGTTAGTGCTCTTATTTTGTGAAACTTTATTTTACTATTTATTATTTTAGTTTCTGAAATGCCCAAGTGAAAGAACCTGTGTTAGAAACAATACAAAGATTACCAATTTTGTAAATAATTAGAATGAGATTTGTAAAAATAAGGATGCTATATGCTAAATATAATTTTTATGATTCAGAAGTTTACCAGGATCTGACAAATGAAATTAAGAAGCCATCTTATCAAATGCAACCAAGTGATGCTTTAATTAATGTCATATTGATATAGAGAAAATTAAAAACACTTGACTTTCCTTCTCTCCAAAAGAACAAAGATCAAATTGAACTACAGATGATTTATCTTCCATTACAAGAGGCACAGGAGAAAAAGAAGATACTGTATCTCTTTTTGTTTTACTGATTTTCCACATGGGCACTGGCTTTCAGCTAAGATGATGCTTATACAGACCTAACTTTTCTTTCTTTCCTTTTTAAGTTACATTCCTGTAAGAGTGTGCTTTGAAGTAGTTTCTGAAAGTCCTAATTTAGAATTTTTGATTTTATTTAAAAACTGCTTTATTACTGAAACAAATGTACTTTGCTTTTTAAAAATATCTCTATTTTTATCTTTAAAAATATATAATCAAATGGAATGTATTATACATCCTTTAGGGGACAAACCATAATGCTGTTTTTAGGTTCTTCTGCTTCTCCTCTTGGTACATTTACTATTTGGAATCTTTATTCATTAATTTGATCTATTTATCAATCACCTAAAACAGGCCACCGTTTTTTCTAGGTGTTGAGGATACGGCAGGAAACAAAACAAAATTCTGTATCTTCCTGGATCTTTCATTCTAGAGAAGTATACACATAAATTTAAATATACACAGAGATATCTCTTTGTGTATGTATCCAAGCAGCCAATGGTCATAAGTGTTTTGGAGGAAACAAAGGTAACGCAAGTAGACAGGTAACACTGAGCAGATGTAGGGGGTAATTTTAAATATTATGATCAGACAAGAAGCTCAGTGAGGTGAACAAGTCATGTGGTTACTTATGGAGACCATCTCAGTTTGAGTAAGCAGCAAGTACAAAGACTACTGTGTCCAAAGGAAGGCAAGAAGGCACATGTGACCAGAGTAGAAAGGGATGGAGATAAGAAGATATCAGGATGAAGACTGAACTGGTAGCTAATGGTGTTTTTACTCTGAGATGGAAAAGCAATAGGAGAGTTGGCTTTTTTTTTTTTTTTTAATGGGGTCTATGTTGCTCAGACTGGTTTTGAAGTCCTAGGCTTAAGTAATCCTCTCACCCTGGCCTCCCAAAGTGCTGGGATTACAGGTGTGAGGCTACCACGCCTGGCCACAATAGGAGAGTTTTGAGCAAAGGAGGAATAAGACTTGATGTGATTTTTAAATAATCATTCTTACTGCTATATTGATAACAGACTGGGCTGGGAGCAAAGTGAAAGAGGGAGAAGTTAAATGGCTACTGGAATAATCTAGTTGAGAGACAACGTGGCTTGGACCAGTGTGCCAGCAGTGGAGGTTGGATTCTACATACATATAGTGAAGGTACAGCAGGCAGGATGTACTGACAAAAATGATTTGTGTGTCACAAGTGGAGTCAGGAATGACTTCGAAGTTTTTGGCCTCAACAACCAGAGGGTACGGAAACTGTGGAAGAAAGAGGTTTATAAGGAAAGACAGGTTAAATTCTGGACATGTTACATTTAAGATGTCTCTTAGTTATTCAAGAGAAGATGGCAAACAAGTGTTTACATGCATGAATCTAGGAGTTCAAAGCAGAGAAAGGGGCTGGAAGTAGAAATTAGGAGTAATCAACCCAAATAAATGTAAAGCCGTGGGACTGAAGGATAAGACCAAGAGGGCGGGAAGGAAACCTTTTTTAGTTTATTTGTTCTAGAGACAAGGTCTTACTCTGTCAACCATGCTGGAGGCTGACAATACCTAAATCAATACCTAAAATTCTGTCTTGTCCACATTAATTATTCATAAATGAATGATTACTGAATGAATTTCAATCAAAATTGTTGAGGCTCACTGCAGCCTTGAACTCCTGGGCTCAAGCAATCCCACCTCAGCCTGCAGAGTAGCTGGGACAATAGGTGTGTGCCACTATGCCTAGCTAATTTTTTATTTTTTGTAGAAACAGGGTCTCAGTATGTTTCCTAGGCTGGGAGGAAACCTTTTGTTAGAGCCTTTTACATGTTCTCATTCCTATAATAAACTGC
>NW_012111808.1:6090633-6093075 GCF_000951035.1 Colobus angolensis palliatus | reverse complement strand
CTACTGTGAGCGTGCGTGCGGCTGTGCGCGTCCCTCGCCCACCCCTGCGGTCCCGGGCTGGCCGTGGCGCGCGCTTCAAACCCGGGAGGTGGGGAGGCCATACAGAGCAGGAAAGGACGGGTTGGGTGCAGCTGGAGGAGGAAGCGGTGGAGGAACTACGCCCCGGCAGCTCCTCTACGGCGAGGAGGCCTGCGGCGTCTGGGCTTCCCGAGACCGTGGGAGGAGGCCTGCGTACTCACGCCAGAGAGCTGGGCATGCGGTTCTCCGTCGCCGGCTCCCGCCCGCAGTCTCCGGTGGGCGCTCTCCCCTGACTCAGGAACTTGTATGTGCCCAGCGACACACCAGAATCCTGCAATGGGCAACCTCAGCGGACGCTTCCTCGTTTTAGGGTTAGATGTGTATGGCATTGCTAGAGGGAAGTAGGGCTAGAGATCCGGATACTTGAGTTGGAATTGGCCAAATTTTTTTTTTTTTTTTTTTTTTGCGTATCCAAAAGCCCAACGTGTTTTTCCTAGAACAGAAAAAAAATATGCCACCTCTCTGTTAGATCTTGCTAGTTATTTCCTCCTTACATCATTACTCCTTTGCACAAGCAATAATCCCAAGTCACTATTACCCTTTGCCTCAATCCCAAACTCTGAAACTGAGAGTTGTCAGGAGGGTTTAAGAAAATAATGTGGCCAGGCAGGGTAGCTCATGCCTGTAGTCCCAGAACTTTGGAAGACTAAGGCAGATGGATTACCTGAGGTCAAGACCAGCCTGGCTAACACAGCAAAATCCCATCTCTACTAAAAATATAAAACAATTAGCGGGCTGTGGTGGCACATGCTTGTAATCCCAGCTACTCAGGAGGCTGAGGCAGAAGAATTGCTTGAACCCAGGAGGCGGAGGTTGCAGTGAGCCAAGATCACACCATTGCACTCCAGCCTGGGCAACAGAGCAAGACTCCACCTTCAGGGGAAAAAAAAAGATAATGCAAAAATAAGAAGAATAAAGAAAAACGAAACAGCAGCAGCAGCATGTAAACATTTAGTACATTTTATAGTACATACCATGTCCTCAATAAATGACAAAAATCCATTATCATTCATACCCAACACAGCATTTAATGTTATTGTAAAGGTCCCCAAATAATAGTCCATTACTGGATAACCCCTTATGATTAGGAATTTAATATTTGTTAGTTTTTTATCTTCTAAAATTTCTAGCAAATAGTAAGCACTTAATACCATTTTGAATAAATGACTTCCCTTTCATCAAGTATTTACTAACTTCTATACATAACAGAATATTAAGAGATGGTTTCTGTTCTTAGGGCATTTATAAAGATGTGTACAAATAATTATACTATAAGACAAATCACAGTCTTTTGAGAAGTTTAAAAAACTGCTAAGGGGTTCAAAGGCAGGCCAAAATTACAACAATGTTACAAAGTAATGGTTCTAAGTGGGGTCTGGGAACCCCTAGTGCAGTTCCTGAGACCCTTTCACGCGGTCCACAAGGTCAGAAAGATTTTTCATAATAATATTAAGATTTTATTTAGCTTTTTCATTCATTCTTTCAGGAGTGGACACTGCAGTTTCCAGTGTCTTGTGACCTGTGATAATGCAAAAGACTGAATGCAGAAGCACATAAACGAATCCAGCTCTGTGATTAAGCCCAGACATTAAAGAGATCTTCAAAATGAAAACCAATGCCACTTCTCTAATTGACTTTTTTGTTTTGGAAAATTTGTTTTTCCACAAAAGTATTATTTCTGCTACCATGTAATGGGTTCTTTTTAAATAAATTAATATTTTTAAAATGTCTTAGCTTTAATTTCAATGGCGGTAAATATCAGTATGTATTACATGTATGTATTATCTCTAACCCACATAAGAGCTCTCTGGGGTCCTCAATAATTCTTAAGAGGGTAAAGGAGTCTCGAGACCAAAACTTCAGGAACCCTAATACAGTCATTCCAAACCTAATAAGGAAAATAGTTTTACTTCGAGTTTCATGTTCATGGTGAAGTCAAGAAGGGAACGTGGTAACCTGGTTTGATGGAGGAAGATGATGAGTTCGGCGTCAGTCTTTTCCAATACCCTGCAAAATGTTCACGAATTCCTGCACTCCACCCTCTGCATTCATCACCTCGCCTGCGCTTCTTCCCAGCCTTCCTTAGGTCTCCCAGGGCAGTGTCCACATCCCTTTCTTTTGCATTTTAAGTCCTCTGGATGACTGCCCCATCCCAGGGGCCTCCTGACAGCTCTCCTTCTCTCACTATTCTCCGGGGTCAACCTCGACTTCTCCCTCTTATCCAGGGGCGGGGGTGGGAACAGGGAGCGAGGCAGCCGCTGGGCCACTTTTGCCTCCTCCTTCCGGAGCCCCGGGCTCCGCTCTCAAATCCCAAGGGTTCCGGGGCGCTGCTGGGTTCCGCTCGTCTCAATGACCGAAGTCCTC
>NW_012111808.1:6079800-6089243 GCF_000951035.1 Colobus angolensis palliatus | reverse complement strand
ATGGTCTCGATCTCCTGACCTCGTGATCCGCCCGTCTCGGCCTCCCAAAGTGCTGGGATTACAGGCTTGAGCCACCGCACCCGGCCAAAATTTTTGACTAGACTTTTAAAAAATTACTACTTTGCAAACTGAGCTGTGGCATATTTAAGGCTAATCAGATCTTGGGAATGATTGTATTTAGCAGGAATCATCTGGTTTTCCCGGGTCAGACTGCCGCCCACAATCTTCGTCGTCAAAGCAGACAACCCTGTAGAGGATGCCCTTCCCTGGAGTGATCCGGAATGGATGACACCTGAGCTCTCTCTGCCACTCTTGGCAACATCCAAGGCCATCATCCCTTTGAAAACTATGGCTTCGTTTGGGACAAAAAAGGAAGTAACTTACGAAATGTGACCAGTCAGATAGTTGCCTGCACAAGGCTTCCTGGCCCAATTTCTGTTGCCATTAGCTTTTCAACACCCAAGGCAGCAGGATTTTCTGACCAATAATTTGGATACCTATATTCTTATACATGTTGGCGAGGTAGGTGCGCCATACAGTCTCCACCTCTTTCTAGCGGAAGCAGTCCTTAAACTTCACTCTAGCATAAGTTCAGAATTCAGACTGCAGTGCGATGGCTAAGAGCATGACCTTTGGACCCGGAAAGATCTGCTGGATTCAAGGGTTAGAGGCTTGAATGAGTTACTTAATTTCTCTGCCTTATCTATTAACGCAGGACTGAAAATAGTTTATATAGAGTTGTTGGCTATGTGAAGCACTTAACTCGGTAACTGGCACATCGTAGATAATAAATGCTATTACCCTTACACATACAAGTGCCATGTCATACTCAGTTTGACTTGGCAAGCCTTTCCCAACCACTTCAGGTGCCTTCCCGTTTTGTCCTCAATCATTGAACAAATATTTTCTGAGGATCTATTACCTGCATCTGCCAATTATGGAAATCAAATCTAGTCTTTACTGGAACCTGCCTTTTAATTTAAATTCAACAAAGGTCTTCTAAATTTAGACTTAGAAAAGTTTGCCATGTACAAAGTGTTGCTTATGCAACCTCTCATGTGTACATATGAGTTAAATGGGTGCCAGTGTTATTTACTCTTATCCAATATAGCTCAGCTGGGCACTGTTTTAACCTGGAGTTGTACCCTCCTCCCCCTGCTTCCCAAGTGACTGCCTCCCTCGTTTTACCCTACTCCCAACCTTTTTTTCCACCTAACAATTTTATAAGCTATCCAGTCACTCTACCCGCCACCCTCCATCCTCTACCCAAACTGACATTACATTTTTTGACTGGTCTTTTTCTTCCCTTAACCAAATGTTAATATTTCCATGACATAATTTCACTCCTGTGGTTCTCTTACGGGCATAATGGTGTAGTAGAATGTGACCTTTAAAGTTAATCCTGAGTTGGGGACTTGATGCTGCTGCCACTTACTAGTGGTGGACGTTAGGTGAGCTACTTAACCTCTCTGAGCTTCAGTTTCCACACCGGTAAAAAGTGGAAAATAATATTACTTAACAGTATTACATAGTGTCAGGGAGAAGTATGTGCATTGTATATGAGTACTCTTAAAGTTACTACATCAGTTTGGGAACAACATAAGTAATTCAGCTTCCTTTTCTATATTAATCATTATGTTTATATGAAGATAGGAAAATAATTGGGGGTAAAGACCTGGCTTTTAAATGTCCCTTAAAAGTTCATGCATGTCTATAGATAATAACCTTGGGAGTTCTTCCTCATTAGTTCAAAGTGAAATAGATCTTTGTAAATCCAGACAATTGGCAGGAAGCTTGTGGTTTCAATATATGGAACTCCATTGATGTAATCTTCAAAGCACTCATAGATCTGGAAACTGACTCATAGAATTTTTTCCCTTTATACAATTTAACTATAGATGGTACTCCAACTAAAAAAAAAAATGCCAGAATGATGTATTATTTCACAGTTGGACAGGGTTTAAAAGACTCAGTGCAGGACAAAACCTGCTGGTTCTTGAATCTGTATACAATGGAGGGAAAGGAAGCAGGAGTTATGTGGCTTAAATGGTATTCATGGCCAGGCACGGTGGCTCACGCCTGTAATCCCAACACTTTGGGAGGCCTAGGCAGGCGGACAACGAGGTCAGGAGTTCGGGACCAGCGTGGCCAACAAGGTGAAACCCTGTCTCTACTATACACACAAAAAAATTAGCTGGGTGTGGTCGCGCACCCCTGTAATCCCAGCTACTTGGGAGGCTGAGGCAGGAGAATTGCTTGAACCCAGGAGGCAGAGGTTGCAGTGAGCTGAGATCGTGCCACTGCAGTCCAGCGTGGGCGACAGGGCGAGACTGTCTAAAAAAAAAAAAAAAAAGTCGTCATTGTCTCCCATCCCTTATTCCATGCTCAGCCCACTTTGTGACCTCTCTGACTCAGTCTTTGTAGGGGCCACTCAGGTGACCCACAGACACAGGCTCAGCACATCCCTTGCAGCCCATTCTTGCTACCATCTTCCAAAGGATTAGGGAAATTTTCTCATATCGATTTCAACTTTGTAATAGTGGCTAAGCGTCATGCTAGTATTCCACACCCTTCCTTCATGATGAATCATCCAGACCTAAATATTTGATCCTGACCATGGGAAGTCTACACCTACTTGTGTAAATTTATTCATTCACTCAATCAATCATTCCATCACGAACACGTACTCATGGGGCACCAGACTCTGAATCAAATACAAACTGTTAAAGACTAGTTTTCATTTGATTAATTTATTTATTTTGAGATGGAGTTATGCTCTTGTTGCCCAGGCCGGAGTGCAATGGCGCGCGATCTCGGCTCACTGAAACCCTCTGCCTCCCAGGTTCAAGTGATACTCCTGCCTCAGCCTCCTGAGTAGCTGGGATTACAGGTGCACACCACCATGCCCAGCTAATATTTTGTATTTTTAGTAGAGATAGCATTTCACCATGTTGCCCAGGCTGCTTTTGAACTCCTGACCTCAGGTGATTCATCCATGTCGGCCCTCCCAAAGTGCTGGGATTACAGGCATGAGCCACTGCTCCCGGCCTTAAGAATAGTTTCTAAAAGAAAGTTTAAATCATGATGCAACAAATATGCAATGAATACATATCAGAGATTTTAACTCATTAACTAACAAGGGAATCAGAAAGGTGTTACAATTACTTCAGAGGAGAACCCAAAGACCAGATAAATATGTCAGCCCGTTGAAATGAAGTTGCTTCCTAGATGCAAAACTGGCTTCTTCCACAATGGAGGAGGGAATGCAATTGAACCTCCACCTGACAGAATTTATTTAATTGTAACCAAGATTCACTTGCATCACTATCAGTTTTCTGCAAGTTCGCTTTGACCTCAGAGTTGTAAAATAGCCTAGTCATGAGACAAAGTCGAAGACAACCCAGGCAGATGAACTAGGCGGGATTCCCACACCACAGTTCAGTCTTCACCAGTTTTCCCTTAGAGTTTGCAGAATACAATGTTGACCAAACCCGATATCTGCTTAAGACAAGGAATGGTAGGAGTGAGTGCTCTTTTGGTAGCAAAGAAGTATACAAATCCAGGGCAGAGCCCTTTGGTCCATGTGGAAAGATGAGAGGGATGGCTTGGGAAACAGGGTAGAAAGAATACCATACTGTAGGCCAGCTGCAGTGGCTCACACCTGTAATACCAGCACTTTGGGAGGCCGAGGCGGGTGGATCACGAGGTTAGGAGATCAAGACCAGCCTGGCCAAGATGGTGAAACCCCATCTCTACTAAAAATACAAAAATTAGCCGGGCATGGTGGCAGGCGGCTGTAATCCCAGCTACTCGGGAGACCGAGGCAGAGAATTGCTTGAACCCGGGAGGTGGAGGTTGCAGAGAGATGAAGTCATGCCACTGCACTCCAGCCTGGGCGACAGAACGAGACTCTGTCTCAAAAAACAAACAAACAAACAAAAAACCATACTATAAAAGCACAGAGCCGGAAAATATCACAGCAAGGTTGGAGAACTGCAGTTGCTCCACGAGAGCTGGGGATACTGATAGGAAAAGGACAGAGACCAAGATATAGAAGGCAGTGAAGACCGGATTATGTCATGCCAAAATCCTGAGATTTTATTCTGTATAAATGTACCTACTGCAGAGCCATCTATGCCCCACTGGTGTTATACAAGATGCTTTTAAGTTTTACATGGATGAACATTTTTCTCCTAGTAGTTATACATTAATACAGAAAAGAAAAATAGCTGCCAATCAAAATTGCTATTTCAACTAATATTATTGATTAGGACTATATCAAATTTACTTGTAAAAATTTGATTTTGTTTAAGGAAGTGTATTAAATGCCCAAGAGTACAGGTGGTATGTAGATATGTCAAAACCCCTAAAGCTGCTAAATGTTTACAGTTTGAGAAACACTGCTTTAAGTGGTGGAGAGCAATTGAAATATTTCCAGCAGGATAGTGATTTCACTTTTGGGTTTTTGAAACATCTCTTAGGCAGCAGTGTGGGGAGGGGAAAGAGTGGAAGTCCAAGAAATATTCTAATAATGTAGATGGGAAACAAAGGCCTCCACCAAGAGCCACAACACTGGGCATGGAAAGGAGGGGCAAACTGAACACATATTTGGGATTATTTTTTACTAGTCTGTGGTCGTGTCCAGTTGCATGAATCACGATACTTTAAAGAATGTTTAAACTTTTTTTTTTTGAGACAGAGTTTTACTCTTGTTGCCCAGGCTGGAGTGCAATGGTACGATCTCAGCTCACTGCAACCTCCACCTCCCAGGTTCAAGCAATTCTCCTGCCTCAGCCTCCTGAGTAGCTGGGATTACAGTCACGTGCCACCATGCCCGGCTTATTTTTGTATTTTTAGTAAAGACAGGGTTTCGCCATGTTGGTCAGGCTGGTCTTGAACTCCTGACCTCAGGTGATCCACTTGCCTCAGCCAACTTTCAAATGTGTTATTCTACATTCTACTTGGTTTAGTCAGAAGGAAATGAAACAAACATTTCTGATATATGGAATATAGTAAATGTGCAGTAGAGAGGGCAATGGTATTAGATTTAGCCTTGTTGTTAAATGAGTAAGTGTGAAAGGTAAAGATGACAAATTATTCCCAAGAGAAGATTCATGTAACTGTATCATCAGCAGGTTCTCTGTGATATACTAGCATTAAATAAAGGATAATTTAAATAACTGAATGCTCCATGTAAGTGGACTTCTTCAGAAAAGGCTTCCTATAGTCAAGAGTTTAGGGCTGGATCTTGAAGGAAGGGATGGATATGTTCCAAGTGGAGGAAATGAGAAGGGGCAAAGGTGCAGGAGGTGGATTTTAATAGGTGGCATTCAAGGGGATGGGATACACATTGTCTTGGAAAGAAAAGTGGCTAATAAAAGGAAACGAGAGTTGTGAGAAGCTGTGGTTGAATAAGGGCTTAGAACTCTAGGAGGAATGAATAGGGTTTGAAGGGCCGGGTGTGGTGGCTCATGCCTGTAATCCCAGCAATTTGGGAGGCCGAGATGGACGGATAACTTGAGGCCAGGAGTTTGAGACCAGCCTGGCCAACATGGTGAAGCCCCATCTCTACTAAAAATACAAAAAATTAGCCAGGCATGGTGGTACATGCTTGTAATCCCAGCTACTTGGGAGGCTGAGGCAGGAGAATCGCTCAAACCTGGGAGGCGGAGGTTGCAGTGACCCAGATTGTGCCATTACACTCCAGCCTGGGTGACAAGGGTGAAACTCTGTCTCAAAATAATAATAATAGGGTTTGAAGGTCCAGGGATATAAGAACAATGGTTGCAAGAGTATCCAGTTGCTCTAGAGCAAAATTCCCCAAGTTATGTCCTAGGGAACACCAGTTCCTTGAAACACATTATTAATGCATTACTTACAAAAAGAGCTCCATGGCAAAACTAATTTGGTAAACCCTGTGTTAAAGTTTTTCAGGTTTCTTTTCTGTACGTCTCAGAGCCTTTAAGAAACTGCAATATGTTGTGGCTTCACCAGTATATAGAGTGTCTCCAAACTTTTTTGCTTGCTGGGCCTGTTTTTGCTAAGTGTGTCCCAGAACTAGTGTTCTATGGATTTTCCTATAGAAAGTGCTATCTTAGAATGTACCTAGTAAAGCTCAAAACTCACTGGTGCTGCCACTTCTCCTCTCAGCTCAATCAACTGTCCAGGCGGCACTGACTCCCCTCTGCTCTTCCTATCCCCCTGACCTACCCCAGCTGATGCCCCAAACCACTACCGTTCCTTTACATCCAGGAATAGTTGTAAAACTTCAGACACATTTTTAAAAAATGGTAAAGCAACAAGAAAAAGGTAAGAGATTGATCAATTATTTGAGACGACAGTGGTTTTCACTATTGCTCAGACTGGTTGGTAACTTTTTCTTTTTTTTTTCTCCCAAAGTTCACTTTGGGATTTCTGTATTTGATACATGTTTATCCATGTATACATTTTTACAGATTTGTATACACTGAGGTATGGGATTGAAGAACCTTTATAGGGAGACTGCATGTATTTCTGTCTCTCTGTACCCATCCCTGTCTCTGCGTAGAGCATCCCGCCTGACTCCTACATTGAAACAGAAGTTGTAAATTCTGAAGAAACTGTCCAATTTGCAGAACGGGCAATAGTGCATTGCAAAAGGTGGTTGATATCTTATAGCAGACACCACTTGGGTAGGAAGGGTATATTATCATGTAGTAAAGCATCCTTGCAGTTAATTTTCAGGTAGAAATGCTGGGGCCTGATAGAAAAGGATAATTTGGCAATGCTTTATGAGATGGAAGACATTTATATGTGCTTGTTCCTATGGATATAGACAGCTTCTCCTTTCTTTTCAAGAGAAGCTATCTGAGCGTCAGTATTACAACAGGAATAACAGCAGGCATTATTACAAAAATGGCATTGTGATAGGAAAAGTCTTGAATCAGGCCTAATTTATTATCTACAAAGCAAATCATTAAGAAACTCTGATACTTAAATTATCACAGGGGACACATTTCAACTATGGGTAGAAACTTCAATTGGGATTTTATTTCGAATGGAAAATGGGATTTTCAACAGGGTAATAACTACATTAATCCACAGAATAGTTTTCTGAATGTGGGATAATAACAAATGCATTGGACTATCATATAATTTATGAAGAAATTCATTCAATAATATTTACCAACTACCAATCAGTACATTCTTAGGGTTTTTTTTTGGTTTGTTTTTTGTTTTTGAGACAGAGTCTTGCTGTTGCCTGGGCTGGAGTGCAGTGGCGTAATAGCGGTGCACTGCAACCTCCGCCTCCCGGGTTCAAGCAATTCTCCTGCCTCAACCTTCCTAGAGTAGCTGGGACTACAGGTGTGCGCCACTACGCCCAGCTAATTTTTGTATTTTTAGTAGAGACAGGGTTTCACCATGTTGGTTGACCAGGATGGTCTCAGTTCCTTGACCTTGTGATTCCCCGCCTTGGCTTCCTGAAGTGCTGGGATTACAGGCATGAGCCACCACACCTGGCTACTCTTAGGTTTTAAGAGGAATGCTGGCCATATTAGTGCTCCTTCCTCTCCCTTGGCTGCACCTAAGAGTTACATGAGGGAAAAAGAATTCCTCAAAAAGCTAAACATAGAATTACCATTTGATCCAACAATGCCACTGCTAGGTACATACCCCAAAATATTGAAAATTCTTTTAAAAAACACAGTATATCCATACAATGGAATGATATTCAGCCATAAAAAATGACATTCTTTTTTTTTAAAAAAAATAAGTATCTGTTTGTTTGTTGTTTTTATTTTTTTGTTTTGTTTTTGTTTTGAGACAGGGTCTCATTCTGTCTCCCAGGCTGGAGAGCAGTGGCGCCAACCTCGACTGACTGCACCCTCTGCCTCCCAAGTTCAGGCAATTCTCGTGCCTCAGCGTCTGGAGTAGCTGGAATTACAGACGTGCACCGCCACACGCAGATGATTTTTGTATGTTTTAGTAGAGATGGGGTTTCGCCATGTTGGCCAGGCTGGTCTCAAACTCATGGCCTCAAGTGATCATCCCACCTCGGCCTCCCAAAGTGCTGGGATTATAGACGTGAACCACCGCACCCGGCCTCTTTTTTATTTTTGGAGATAGGGTCTCCCTTTGTTGCCCAGGCTAGTCTCGAACCCCTCCTGTGCCCAAACCATCCTCCCACGTCGGTCTCCCAACGGCGTATGATCCCTCCCACACCTGGGATGACAGGCATGAGCCACTATGTCTGGCCCATAAAAAAGGAATGATATTCTCACACATGCTCAGCATGGATAAACCTAGAAAGTATTGTGCTAAGTGAAATAAGACACAAAAGGACAAATATTATACAACTTTGCTTATAGGAGATACTTCGCATGGTCAAATTCATAGAGACAGGAAGTAGAAAAGTGATTGCCAGGGGCTAGCGGGAGAAGGGAATGGGGAGGTATTGTTTAATGTGTACAGAGTTTCTGTTTGAGACGATGAAGCAGTTCTGGGAATGGCTGTGCACACTGTGAATGGACTTAAGGCCACTGATTTGCACACTCAAAAATAGTTCAAAGGTAAATTTTGTGTTATGTATAGTTTATCACATACACAAAAAGAATCATACTGATATCTTGGCTGCAGCCCCGAGACAATGATTTTAATTGGTCTGGGTGGGGAACAGGCAACAGTGGTTTTAAAAGTTCCTGAGATGAGTCTGACGTGCAGCCAGGCCTGAAAAGGGATGGACAATCTCCAGGGCAGCTGACTCAGCCTTGATCGCATATTAGAATCATTTGGGGAGTTCAAAAATGTACCGAGATCTGCGGCTAAAGTGAAAAAATAATTCATTGTACACTTAAAAATAACTAAAAGCATAATTGGAATGTTTGTAATACAAAGACATGCGAAATTCATGAGGTGATGGACACCCCATTTCCCCCGATGTGATTATTATGTATTGTCTGCCTGTATCCAAATAGCTCCTGTGTCCCATAAATATAGATACCTGCTATGTACCCATAAAAATAAACAATTAAAAAAATACACTCATGTCTGGGTCTTATGCCCAAGATTCTTACTTAATTGGCTTGGGGGTACTGCCTGGTCATTGAGATTCTTTGTGATTCCTCAGCTGATTCTAAAATGTGGGTAAGGCTCAGAATCATTGCTCTTGAGAAAGCCCAGGATCATTTCACCTTTGGAGAAAAAGTACGTCACATATGTCGTTGAAGAAATCAGAGTCATGGGGCTGGGGGGTGCTTCCAGTGACAGTCAAGGGGCCAAATTCTCTCTCTATTGCCATGTATGTATATACAGTCAGAATGTGATAAATGGAAGAAGCCAAGACCAGTAGAGGGCCCAGGAGAAAGGGAGTCAAGATCCATCTATTAGGCTCACTCCTAAGGGAGAAAGGCTCTTTATTCTTCCAGGCCTCCAGCTCCTACCAGCTGCTGTTGCTTTTTTTTTTT
>NW_012111808.1:6068104-6079750 GCF_000951035.1 Colobus angolensis palliatus | reverse complement strand
CCTGTAGTCCCAGCTACTTGGGAGGCTGAGGCAGGATAATGGCGTGAACCCAGGAGGCGGAGCTTGCAGTGAGTCGAGATCATGCCACTGCACTACGACTGAGCACACTCCCACATAACATCCACTGTGAATGTGTCAGATGTGTCAGATTTTTTTTTTTTTTTTCCTGAAACTGGAGTTTTCCTCTGTCACCCAGGCTGGAGTGCAGAGGCACGATCTTGCCTCACAACAACCTCCACCTCCTGGGTTCAAGCAATTCTCCTGCCCAGCTGCTGGGACTATAGGCACATGCCACCACGCCCAGCTAATTTTTGTATTTTTAATAGAGATGGGGTTTCAGAAACAGTTCAGAGCTGACCTTTCCAGCCAGAGTTATAAAAAGCTGGGGCTGTTGAGAGTGTCCCAGTGAAGGGACCATAGGCTGGTGCATGAAAAATAAGCCCGTTTACCTCTAAAGGACCACTGAAGTGGTAGACATACACCATCCCCTGATGAATTCTGACCGGCTTCAGCTTTCTCTCTCTCTCTCTCTCTTTTTTTTTTTTTTTTTTTTTGTCTTTTGTCCCTCTTATCTGCCTTGGTATTTGTATGTCTGTTCTTCTGTATAGATGCTTTCTTAGTCTGCTTATTAGGTTGTATTACATTCCTGCCGTCTTATTTGTGAAAGTCGTACTCCAGCCCTAGGTCCTTGGAATCAAAGCCAACTAGATGAGGGGTGGGGTGGGGATTTAGACATGCAGGTGAAAGGCAATGAGGGATCAGGGTGGCACCTAGAAGACAGGAAGTGTGGAGACAGTTGATGAAGCCAGCCCTGCTCTGAGCCTTGGAGTAACGGTGGTTCCTTGTTAGTCCAACCCATTCCATCAACGTAGAAGTCTATTATAAAGATTTCAGCGGATGACTCACCCAGTAGTAAAAAGAGCACACTTTCCAGCAATGTCTTCTGTGTACCATGGCCCTCTTTCATTTGCATATGTCCTTGGGAACCAAGCAGACATTGACAAGGAGACTTGGGCTTCCAGATCCTAACTCCAATCAGATACAGCTGTCAAGGGGCACAAAATGTAAACAGAACTCATGTTTTCTAGAAGCCTAATATGATCTAGTTGAGGAGATAAATTATACATGCAAAAAAGTGACAAGCAAGGTTTTGGACATTAGGACTTCTGTATTGTTGATGTATGTAGTTCAGTAGTTTTCCAGAGACTTTTGTCAAAGGACCTATGGATGCACAAAAAGCAAAGAGAAATAATTTTCTAGGATTAAGAATGGTGGGTGCAGAGAGTTAAAGGGATCTTTTTGAAGACCGATTATGAAGGCATGATTCTTTCTGCATAATAAATTGTGTACTTTATTATTATTAGCTTAAATGTGACAGCCATGATCATTCCTGGTTAATATCGACATTACCCTTTGCAGGTATGCACACTCAGGTAGAAAGGTGGTTAAATACTGTATTACACGCCTCCAGGGATAACCTGTTCTCAGTCTTCTGGGATTTGTGATAGAGGGAGTTTAGCAGACTCTTCACAAAGTGTTAGGTGCCAAAAATTGCTTGAAAGCTCCTGATCACTAGGCTGTTCATTCGGAGTGTGGGAGTTCCTGGGTGTGGTACACTGTAGACACATTTAATCAGAGGGCAGTGTGGCCCAGATGTTCTCTGAGGTTCCTTTACTCCTGAGGTTCTAAGTGGCAAGGGATTTTGGATAAGGGAGAAACTTTAAAAAGTTACAGTGGCTGAAGAAAGCCTAAGAGAAAAGTAGGGACTGAAATTGTACCCTGAAGGCTGGGCAGAGTTGGAAGGACATTAGTTCCTCCAGACGGGAGAACATATGATCAAAGACTAACTGTGGACAATCATCACAGATCAAAGATTAGCTGGGGACAATGATCACAGTGACTGCAGGATGGTGGAATACTTATGAAGCAAATAATATGTAAATAAGATTTATTTGTGTCAGGGAAGGGGCAGCATTTAAATAACTGGCAGTTGAAAATTGTAACATATTAGTTATATGTCTAAAATTAGATATTGAGAATAAACAGCTATTTCAGAAGAATGGACACAGTATTAAATTAAAATACAAGTAAGATTTATTTGTTAGAGGAAGTGGGAGAGGAAGGTACATGTTCAGTTGACTCAACAGTTTAAATCATATCTAAGACATTTACATATCAGCTATATACTAATCCTTACAATTAGTCATTAAATTCATTTTGCAAAAACATCAGTGAAAGCTTTGCTGTGAAACATTTTTGTAGGAGGCTAGTTGAAATTATTGTTAAATGCCTATTTGAAAGGGCAATTAGTTAGACTATTCTATAGTTCAAGCTTTTCACTAAGTTACTTAGTGAGTTATATTTAATGAAGTTCTGTTATATATAGATCAGAGGTCTGAAGCTCCTGGGAATTCTTATATTTTAATAAAGTAAGCAGTCAAGAATTGTTTAATGATAAGAGTAGCTTGACACAGATACATATTTAGTCACCTGTTTAACAATCACAGAATGTCAGCCCTAAAGAGCACCTTAGCTGACCTAGGCCAAGACCTTCAGCATCAGACAGTCTTAAAGCCTAGAGAGATTTTTCTCTGTCTCTTCCTAAACCTCTACCATAGTGGTCCTCAAAGTGTGGTCCTGCATCAGCATCATCAGGGACCTTTTTTTTTTTTTTTTTTTTGAGATGGAGTCTCGCTCTGTCGCCCGGGCTGGAGTTCAGTGGCCGGATCTCAGCTCACTGCAAGCTCTGCCTCCCGGGTTTACGCCATTCTTCTGCCTCAGCTTCCCGAGTAGCTGGGACTACAGGCGCCCACCACCTCGCCCGGCTAGATTTTTGTATTTTTTAGTAGAGACGGGGTTTCACTGTGTTAGCCAGGATGGTCTCGATCTGCTGACCTCGTGATCCGCCCGTCTCGGCCTCCCAAAGTGCTGGGATTACAGGCTTGAGCCACCGCGCCCGGCCAGGGACCTTTTTAAAAATGCAAATTCTGGCTGGGCGTGGTGGCTCACAACTGTACTCCCAGCACTTTGGGAGGCTGAGGTGGGCGGATCACTTGAGGTCAGGAGTTTGAGACCAGCCTGGCCAACATGACAAAACCCCGTCTCTACCAAAAATATAAAAATTAGCCACGTATGGCGGCACGCACCTGTAATCCCAGCTACTCAGGAGGCTGAGCCAGGAGAATTGCTTGAACCTGGGAGGCAGAGGTTGCAGTGAGCCGAGATCTTGCCACTGCACTCCGGCCTGGGCGACAGAGCGAGACTTCATCTCAAAAAAAAAAAAAAAAAGTTAAAAAAATGCAAATTCTTAGGCCCCACCTCTGATCCCCTGATTGACTGAATCGAAACTCTGGGGTGGACCCAACAATATGTAGCTTAATAAGCCCTCCAGGTGATCCTGATCCACCCTGGGCTTTGAGAACTGCTTCCCCACACTACAGCTTCAAAATATCTTGAGGCAATAACTTCTCTTAGATCACTGTCAGTCACACAGAGAAATACTTCCGGTTTTATGTCTAAATTTATCTTCCTAAAGCTTTGAAGGGTGGAGCACACTGTCTTCAGAAGTATAGATACTTTTCTCACATTCCTTTATGGGCAACAGGCTAGGGTGCATCTCAGCAGAAAGGGGGCCAAGCCTGAGAGGGGATGAAGACAGAGCTGGCACTGAGCAGGGACATGGGGAAACAAGGGCTGATCTTAGCCATTATTTGATTATTTGATAATCCAAGATTAGCTCCAAAGAGGAGCACAGCATAGTCTGGTTCAGGACCTGGGTTTTTAAGACTAATAACACTGAGTCAGAGATTCACAAGGTTGGGGGCGGGGAATCTTTGGAGCTAGGTATAGAGATAAGACGATGGGAATCTTCTCTACTGGCCAACATTGTTCTAGAAATTGTCTGAATAAAGTATGACAGAATAGAGAAAAGTCCAACCCCCTGGGGATATAGCACTGACGAGGAAAAAATGGCCTCAGTTGACTGGCTGCAACTTAGGGCAGGATTCTACTGCTCCCCTCCCCATCATTTCTGCCAACCCAGCATTAGCTGAGAAATCCAGTGATCCAGGATGCCCAAGTAGGAGCACATAGGTGGTCCAACTGTGCTGCTGAGGTCTTCCCAGCGCTGTTTGGGATCTGTTCCAGAGAAGGGAAGGACTGTGCAGATGGATGGTGGCTACTGTTTTGTCTGCCTAGAGTGGGGTAGTACTCTATTCTCAGAAATATTGCTTTCCACAGTGTGATTTAATGGGATCTCCCAGTTTCTGACTAATCTGCTTCCCTAACTCAGTGATTAGCTACAGGTAGGCATGTTCCCCAAGTTCAGTCCTGATACTCCTGACCTTCAACCAGATGGAACATCTTGGGTTTGCTCAGGTGGCAAAACTGTGAGGTATGAGTCTGAGCTGTTTGGTGGCCATGTCCCACAGGCTGTGCAGAAGAAGCCAGTCTGTGGTGGGAGAAAGTGGCTGGTACACTGAGAGAAGTAGAAACAAGAGACAGAGAAAGGGTAGGTGGTGTTCCAGTCCCAGCTGTGGTCATTCCTGAGGTCCAGCTCATACCCATCCTTCCTGCAGTTCGGTTGGGTGAGCCTACAAATCTCCCTTTTCTGCCTAAGCCAAATTGTCCCTCTGGATACAGTGTCTAACTTCTTGTCATCTTTCTGAAGATGCTTTAACTGGCAAAGCATCCATCAGGGTTTTATTTTGGTTTTAGAATTAATAATGATTATTTTATTTTCCCAGTGGATAAAAAATCATCCTTATGCTATTTTTTTTATTGTGATGAAATATACAATATGTAAGATTTGCCATTTTAACATTTTTTAGTGTGCAATTTAGTGGCATTAAGAACATTCACATTGTTGTGACATCACCATTCATCTCCAGAACTTTTTCATCTTCCCCAACTGAAACTCTTATACCCATTAAACAATACCTCCCCATCTCAGGCAACCACCAGAGGATTTCTAGTCAAAAGTAGAATGGTGGTTTTATTTGCATTCTAATACTTCCCTGAGAACAATTCTTGAGGCCTTTGAGACACTGGGCAGATTAACTTCAGGACAGAGATGAGACTCCTAGGTTCCTTCACATGGCTACATTTTTCCAGTTGAAATTCACCAACTACTTTTCTATCTCACCTCAGTAGTGTGAGTAACCTTAAGTTGAACGGGCAGGACTTGGAGGGTCTAATTATAATGCAATTTTACTTTTAACTCCCACTACTGTTTTAAATGTAGTCTGTGGAATTAGTCTTTGTCCCACCCTCGATTAAATTTAGAGCAATATGACTATGCCATTTATTCATGTGTAATAAAAAAGTCTTGCAATTAGTAATTAAAATGTCCAATCTTGGGTAATCATAACACAATCAAATCCAGGAGGCTCCTCCTCTCCTGAGCTCAGATGAGAAGCCTGCAGTAAGGAAGGAATGAGGTAAGCTGTTTCCATATGATTCCATCTAATGCTTTTACTTTTTTTTTTTTTTTTTCTTTTTCCTTTTTGAGACGGAGTTTCACTCTTTCTGCCCAGGCTGGAGTGCAATGGCACAATCTCAGCTCACTGCAACCCCCACCTCCCAGGTTCAAGTGATTCTCCTGCCTCAGCCTCCCAAGTAGCTGGGATTACAGGTGCCTGCCACCACGCCCAGCTAATATTTTGTATTTTTAGTGGAGACAGGGTTTCACCATGTTGGCCAGGATGGTCTCGATCTCTTGACCTTGTGATCCGCCCACCTTGGCCTTCCAAAGTACTGGGATCACAGGCATGAGCCACCATGCATGGACGGCTTTTACCTTTTCTTCCCCAATTTGTCAAGTGTGTTTTCTGACCCTGCAAGCATAAACTGAGGAAGGGAGAAGAGGTATGGGGTACAAGGAATGCTTACCTGGCTGGTACTGTTATCTTGAGCTAACAGGGGGCTCTAGAAACTTGGCAGATGTTTAGAGCTCTCTGGTGGCCATGTTAATAGACTGTTCTTCAAAGACCCAACCCTCATCACTGGGTATCTCTCGTTACTAATTTCCCTAGTTGGGGCAAGTACAGCTCTATTTTGGATGGCCATTTTCTTCTTCTTCAGCTCTTAGGAACTTCAGATTATTTATGGCTTACTCTACTGAGGTTTTGCTGCCCCTCTAGGTAACCCCCAGGACAAGACCTAAATTGATCCTTTGTGCTGGCTCTCGCTTGCATGAGGCCCCCAAAGGGATTAACAGCCCACCAAAGTGGCATTAAAATTACTTTGTAATGAAAACATCTGAACAATTAGCAGCCACAGAAAAACATTAAACTTAAGCAGAACCTGTCAGCCAAGAGTTTTGTGTCCTGCCAGAAGCTTACTTCATAAATCAAGGAGAAATAAACTCCTTCCCAGACAAGCAAACACTGAGGGAATTTGTCACCACTAGATCAGCTGAACAGGAAATGCTCAAAGGGGTCTTAAACATGGAAATGAAAGATGAATTTTTGCCATTATGAAAACACACAGAAATATAAAAGACACACAGAACTAAATGAAATAGAGATTTAAAAATACAAAGGATTGTTGAAATGAAAAGTAGTTCTTTGAAAAGGTAAATAAAAATGATAAACCACTAGCTAGACTAACAAAGAACAGAGAAGATCCAAATAAACACAATCAGGAATGAAAAAGGAGACATTACAACTGAAACCACAGAAATACAAAAGATCATTAGAGACTATTATGAGTAGCTGTACACTCACCAACTAGAAAATCTAGAAAATTCACAGTTCATATAAAACAGCCACACAAAGGAGGAAAAGAAAGGAATCAAATGGCAACACAACAGAATTTCATTGAAACACAAAGGCAGACAAGGAAAAAAAAAAGAAACAAAGATTTTATAAAAACGATTTGAAAACAATTGGCAATAAGATACAAACAAAGCCTCCTGTGTCGATATTAACCTTTAATATAAATGGATTAAATGTGCCACTTAAAAGGTAGAGTTTGGCAAAAAGGATTTAAAAAACATGATCCAACTATATGCTGCCTACAAGAAGCTCATCTTACCCATAAAAACACATAGACTAAAAGTAAAGAGGTGGAAAATGAGATTCCAAGTAAATGGAAATCAAAAGTGAGCAGGAATAGCTATGCTTATATAAGATAACACAGACTTTAAGCCAAAAACAGTAATATAATTTAAAAAATGAAGGCCATTATGTAATAATCAAGGGATCAATTCAGCAAGAGGATATAACAATTCTAAATATATATGCACCCAACATCAGAGCACCCAAATTCACAAAACAAATATTACTTGACCTAAAGAAACATAGACAGCAATACAATAATAGCAGGGGGCTTTAATACCGCACTCATAGCACTAGAGAAATCATAGAGACAGAACATTAACAGAGAAACATTGGAATTAAATTGGACTTTAGACCAAATAGACTTAACAGACATTTACAGAACATTCTGCCCCAAAACCACAAACAACTACAATGTACATTCTTTTCATCAGTCCATGGATGTTCTCCACGATAAACCACATGATAGGCCACAAAACAAGTCTTAACACATTTTAAAAAATCAAAATTATATCAAGTATTTTCTCAGACCACAATGGAATAAAGCTAGAAATCATTATCAAGAGGAACTCTGGAATCTATACAAATTAACCAACATGATCCTGAACAATCGCTGGATCAATGAATAAATGAAGACAGAAGTTAAAATTTTTTTTTGAAAAGAATGAAAATGAAAACACATAACAAAACATGGGAGATACAGTAAAAGCAGCGCTAGGTGAGAAGTTACATCAAAAAAGTAGAAAGATCACAAATTAACAATTTTATGTTACACCTCAAGGAGCTAGAAAAACCAGAACAAACCAAACCCCAAAGTTAGCAGTAGAAAAGAAATAGCAAAGATTAGAGCAGAACTAAATGAAATAGAGATTTAAAAATACAAAGGATTGTTGAAATGAAAAGTGGTTCTTTGAAAAGATAAACAAAAATGATAAACCACTAGGTAGACTAACAAAGAAAAGAGAAGATCCAAATACAATCAGAAATGAAAAAGGAGACATTACAACTGAAACCACAGAAATACAAAAGATCATTAGAGACTATTATGGGTAGCTGTACACTCACCAACTAGAAAATCTAGAGGAAATGGATAGATTCCTGGAAACACATTAACCTACCAAGATTGAACCAGGAAGAAATAGAACACCTGGATTGATATAGTTTGGCAGTGTCCTCACCCAAAACTCATCTTGAACTATAGCTTCCACAATTCCCATGTGTTGTGGGAAGAACCCAGTGGGAGATAATTGAATCATGGGGGCAGGCCTTTCCCATGCTGTTCTCATGATATTGAATAAGTCTCACGAGAGCTGATGGTTTTATAAAGGGGAGTTTCCCTGCAAAAGTTCTCTTCTCTTGTCTGCTGGCATGTGAGGTGTGCCTTTCACCTTGCACCATAATTGTGAGGCCTCCCCAGCCACGTGGAACTGTGACTTCATTACATCTCTTTCTTTTGTAAATTGCCTAGTATCAGGTATGTCTTTATCAGCAGCGTGAAAATGAACTAATACATGGATGAACCAATAATGGTCAGTAAAATTGAATTAGTAATTTAAAAAAATCCCCCAAGGGAAAAAAAAAAAGCCTAGGACCAGACAGATTCATGGCCAAATAAAATATACAAAGAAGAACTAATACTGATCCTCTGGAAACTATTCTGAAAAATCAAGGCGGTGTATCACCCTGATACCCAAACCAGGCAAGGACACAACAACAACAAAACCACAAACCAGTATCTCTGATGAACATAGACACAAAAATCCTCAACAAAATATGAGCAAATTGAATCCAGTAGCACATCAAGAACATAATACATGGCTGGGCGCGGTGACTCACGCCTGTAATCCCAGCACCTTGGCGGGGCCGAGGCAGGTGGATCACGAGGTCAGGAATTCGAGACCAGCCTGACCAACATGGTGAACGATGTCAGGAGTTCCAGACCAGCCTGACCAACATGGTGAAACCCCGTCTCTACTAAAAGTAAAAAAAAAAAAAAAATTTGCTGGGCATAGTGGTGCACGCCTGTACTCCCTACTCAGGAGGCTGAGGCAGGAGAATTGCTTGAACCCGGGAGGCGGAGGTTACAGTGAGCCGAGATCATGCCACTGCACTCCAGTCCAGGTGACAGGGTGAGGCTCCATCTCAAAAAAAAAAAAAAACACAAACAGAATACACATAATCAGATGGGATTTATCCCAGGGATGCAAGGAATGTTCAACATATGCAAATCAATAAACATGATACATCACATAAACAGAATTAAGAACAAAAACAGATCATCTCAATAGACAGAAAAAATGCTTAGTAACATTTGACATCCCTTCATGCATGGTAAAAATCTTCAACAAACTAGGCATAGAAGGAAAGTGCCTCAACAGAATAAAGGCCATATACAACAAACCCACAGCCAACACTATACTTCATGGGGAAAAGTTAAAAGCTTTTCCTAAGTTAAAAGCTTGTTCTAAGAACAAGAAAACTTTTACCACTCTTATTCAACATGGTACTGAAATTTTTCACCAGAGCAATCAGGCAAGAGAAAAAAATGAAATGCATCAAAATTGGAAAAGAAGTCAAATTAGACTATTTGCTATGATATGATCTTATATCTAGAAAACCCCAAAGATTCCACCAAAAAACTATTAGATTTGATAAATGAATTCAGGAAAGTTTCAGGAGACAAAATTAATGTACAGAAATTGGTAGCTTTTGTATACATCAATAATGATCTAGCTGAGGACCAAATCAAGACGGCAATCCCATTTACAATAGCTACAAATTTTTTTTTTTTTTTTTTTTTTTTTTAGATGGAGTCTTGCTCTGTCACCCAGGCAGGAGTGCAGTGGCATGATCTCAGCTACCTAGGAGTATATTTAACCAGGAAGGTTAAAGATCTCTATAAGGAGAACTACAAAACATTGATGAAAGAAATCATAGATGACACAAACAAATGGAACAACATCTCATGCTCATGAATTGAAGAACCAGTATCGTTAAAATGACCATACTTTCCAGGGAAATTTATAGATTCAACATAATCCCTATTAAATTACCAATGCCATTTTTCACTGAATTAGACAAAATAATCCTTAGAAATTTAGAAACTGGAATGCAGTGGCACGATCTCGGCTCACTGCAACCTCTGCCTCCCAGGTTCAAGCTTCCTGAGAGGTTTGATTCTCCTGCCTCAGCCTTCTACATAGCTGGGATTACAGGCATGTGCCACCACACCTGGCTAATTTTTGTATTTTTGTAGAGACATGGTTTCGTCATGTTGGCCAGGCTGGTCTCAAACTCCTGACCTCAGGTGATCTGCCCATCTCGGCCTCCCAAAGTGCTGGGATACCAGGTATGAGCCACTGCGCCTGGCCAACAGTGACTCTTGAAAGGACTGTTGCCTTCCTCTCTTGAGACGCATTTGCCTTTATTCCTACCCTTCATGTCCTATCATAAAGCCAACAGCTGAGTGGATGCACACTTTTCAATCCTACGTCGACTATGTGTTTAGAAAAATTTGTTTTTTGTGTGGAACTTGGCCAAAGAAATTCATCACTATAAGCAATTGATAGCCACCAATGAGCATGGTATTAATCAATTATGCTTTCCTTTTTTTGGATACCGTGTTACTATTCATTCTATAGATTGCTCATGCATGTATGCATGTATATGTTCCCATATTTTATGACAGATCACTAAGGCTGTCCTCTGGAATATTTTTTGGGGGGGTCATGGAAGTAGTATGGGCAGCTTGACAGCCTCCTAGCTCAGTGTTCATTTGTAACACCACATTGACTGATAGTAACTCAGTTTTGTCCCTAGCTGTCTTCTGATATTTTCAATGGATACTAATTCTGGTAACTTCATATTCAGGTGGTTTGAAACTTGAGTCAAACAGCTTTTGTTTAGCCAAATGCTTCAAACTTATTTGCTTCAAAAGACATTTGGGGATAAGACTATCTCTAGAATGTGGAGCAAAGACTAAAGCAAAGAGAGCTTAAATGTTCTGATCCCATCATTCCTGAATGCACATTTGCACTACATCTATCTAGTACAGAATGAAGTAACATGGACTCTAAGTTTTGACTGTAAACTTTTGGTTTCACCCTGTTATGTTTCCTCCCTTTGTGGTTAGCCACTTTGGGAGGGGATTTCCGGAGATGCAGGCTTTACAGTTTGTTTCCCAAAATATTTTGTATGATTTTGTGTGAGAGAATGCATTGCATACTCTGTGATACCTAGGCTGCAGAGATATGATTTATAAACATGGTCACATGATCATAATTTGTCCCAGTGATGAGAGGAGGTGCTTCTCCCAAGACCAACCAGTTCTTTCCTAGGAAAGAAAAAACTTACTTTTTTTTAATTATAGTAAAATATAAATAAAATAAAATTTGCCATTTTAACCATTTTCTTTCCCTTCCTTCCTTTTTTCCTTCCTTCCTTCCTTCCTTCCTTCTCTCTCTCTCTCTCTTTCCTTCCTTCCTTCCTTCCTTTTTTCCTTCCTTCCTTCCTTCCTTCCTTCCTTCCTTCCTTCCTTCCTTCCTTCCTTCCTTTTTTTCTTTGATGGAGTCTCACTCTGTCGCCTAGG
>NW_012111808.1:6031496-6068053 GCF_000951035.1 Colobus angolensis palliatus | reverse complement strand
CCACCACCACGCCCAGCTAATTTTTGCATTTTTAGTAGACTTGAGGTTTCACCATGTTGGCCAGGCTGATCTCAAACTCCTGACCTCAAGTGATCCGCTCTCTTTAGCCTCCCAAAGTGCTGGGATTACAAGCGTGAGCCATTGTGCCCAGCCCATTTTAACAATTTGCAAGTGTATAATTCAATGGCATTAAGTTCACAAGGTTGTGCAACCATCACCACTATCCATTCCCATTAAACAATAACTCCCTCTTCCCCCTCCATCTAGTCTCTGGGTAGCCACCATTCTACTTTCTGTCTCTATAAATTTGACTACTCTAGGTGCTCATAGAAGCGAAGACAAATAATATTTGTCCTTTTTTGTCTGGATTGTTTCTCTTAGCATAATGTTTTCTATGATCATTTATGTTGTAGCCTGGATCAGAGTGTCATTCAATTTTAAGGCTGAATAATCCATTGCATGTATATATCACATCTTGTTTATCTGTCATCTGTTGAGGGCCACTTGGGTTGTTTCCACCTTTTGGTTGTTGTGAATAATGCTGCCATGAACATTAGTATGCAAGGGTCTGTTTGAGTCCCAGCTTTCAGTTCTTTAGGATATATACCTAGCAGTGGAATTGTTGGATGGTATGGTAATTCTGCTTAACTTTTTGAGGAACCGAAGAAAGGAAAACTGTTGCGGTATTGTACTTTTTTCTTCACCAACCACAAGTTGTATCTCCAGGCTCCAAATGTGATGTGATAGAATGTCTCAGAATACACCATTGCTATTTAGAATGAGGCTTGGGGTCATGGGGACATCTCTTCAGCCTATCAAATGCTTTAGAGCTGGTTTGGTATCTCTCATAAAGGGTAATTCAGTTAGGGGTATCCTATCTGAACCTGTGACATCTCTCTACAGAAGAGCTCCAGGTCCTTCTCCAAGAGGACCCTTATTTTTAGGGCAACTATAAAACTAATTCTGTATTTTTGGATTGGTGCAGACTGGGGCTTTTCTGGAATTGGACTAAAGTCTGGGACTGCTCTAAGCAAGACTAGAAAAACGCTTACATTTTCCTAAGCTGCTAAATCACATTCATCACCAAGTCCTGCCAATTCTTATTCCTCCATATCACTTGATCCTGTTTTCTTTCCATCTCCACTGCCATGATCCTTGTCCAAGGTCCCCTCATCTCTGGTGAACCTCTGCATATCTTGCTGGTCTTCCTACATATACTCTTTTCTTCACACTGTAGCTAGAATGATCTTTTTGAAATTCAGATCTGATCATGTCACCAACAGGATTTTGGGAGGAACCTAACAAGATGATTATAAAGTTCATACGGAAAAGTAAACAGGTAACACTCAGGAAGTTTTTGAAAAATAAGAGTAATGAGAAGGGGTCAGCCCCATCAAAGAGCAAAGTAGATTACAGGCCACGTACAGTGGCTCATGCCTGTAATCGCAGCACTTTGGGAGGCTGAGGCAGGAGGATTGCTTGGGTCCAGGACTTTGAGACCAGCCTGGGTAACATAGTGAGACCCTGTCTCTACTAAAAAATAAAAAAATTAGCTGGGTGTGGTGGCATGCTCCTGTAGTCCCAGCTACTATGGAGGCTGAGGTGGGAGGATCACTTGTGCCCAGGAGTTCAAAGATTCAGTGAGCTATGATCATGCCACTGCACTCCAGCCTGAGTGATGGAGTCTCAAACAAACAAATAAACAAATAGATTATAAAAGCCATAAGTACTGAACCGGTTTCACATCAACACATGGATAGGCAAATCAGTGGAACAAAATGGAGAACTACAAATGAGACCCAAAATAGATGAGAATTTAAATTATAATGAAGGTGGCAATTTGAATCAGTGGGGAAAATTTGTTTTTGAATAATTGGGTGTTGAGACAATTGGGAAAAAAATTTGTTTCCTTAACTCACACATCACACCAAAGCAAGTTCCAAGTGTTTGAAGATGTTAAAAATATATTTTAAAGTGAAATCATAAAAATTCAAAAAGAAAATTCAGGAGAATGTCTATGTTCAGAGTACAAAGGGTTTTCTAAAAATGAAATATGTCAGAATCTTTCAAAGAAATGATTGGTAAATTTGTCTACATACAGATTAAGATTTTCGTCCTGGAAAAATGGAAATGACAAGCTGGTAAATATATGAAGGACAAGGTGTACTATCTTTAATACATATAAAGTATTCTTACAAATCAATTACAAAGACCAATTATAAACAGGAAAGCAGACAAAGAACATGGACAGGCAGTTCACAGAAATAGTTCAAATCATCTGAGTGCCGTGGTTCATGCCTGCAGTGCTAGCACTTTGGGAGGCTGAGGTGGGTGGATCACTTGAGCTCAGGAGTTCAAGGCTGGTGTGGGCAACATAGCAAAACCCCATCTCTTGCACAAAAAACACAAAAATTAGCTGGGTATGGTGGCATGCACCTGTAGTTCCAGCTCTTTGGGAGGCTGAGGCCAGGGAGGATCACTTGAGCCAGTGAAGTGAAGATTGCGGTGAGCCAAGGTTGGGCAACTGCACTCCAGCTTGGGCAACAGAGGGAGACTGACTCTGTCTTAAAAAATACAATAATAATTCAGATGGCTTTTAAATATGTATATGAAAAGATACTTCACCTCTTTTTAAATAACAGAAATGCAATTAAATAATGCAATAATACTAATCCTATTTATCAAGTTACAAAATAAAAATTTCTGGTATTACATCGTGTTGGCAAAAGTATTTTTTCAAAGGACAATTTAAAAATTACTTTTCAAAGGACAATTTAAAAATATCTATCAAAATGAAAAACGTATTTCCTGTTTGACCTAGCAATTTCATTTCTAGGAATTTTTCTGAAAATTATGAAAGTGTCCTATACAAAGATACCCTAAGAACATTATAGAAGCAATGATTAATTCTGGTGGAGGAGGATACACAAGAGACTTCCAGAGGAGAATCATCACCAGAAGAATAAAACATCACACACTTTCTTAGCTACAATAAGATAAATTCCTCACTGACAGCCAGTGTGTGATATGGTTCATGTATGTTCATCTGGATGACTTAAAAAACCTAAGTGAAGCAAAAACTATTGCTTGCTGAGTTCTAAAGTTTGGAGAAGGAGCTCTTTGTCAGGCCCCTGAGCCCAAGCCTGCACATATACATCCAGATGGCCTGAAGCAACTGAAGAATCACAAAAGAAGTGAAAATGCTGAAGCAACTGAAGAATCACAAAAGAAGTGAAAATGGCTGGTTCCTGCCTTAACTGATGACATTACCTTGTGAAATTCCTTCTCCTGGCTCAGAAGCTTCCCCACTGATCACCTTGTGACCCCCGTCCCTGCCCGCCAAGGAACAACCCCTTTGACTGTCATTTTCTGCTACTCACCCAAATCCTATAAAACTGCCCCACCCCATCTCCCTTCACTGACTCCTTTTTCAAACTCCGCCCACCTGTGCCCAGGTGAAATAAACAGCTTCATTGCTCAAACAAAGCCTGTTTGGTGGTCTCTTCACATGGACATGCGTGACATTTGGTGCAGAAACCCACAACAAGAAGACGCCTTCGGGAGACGTCCCCTGTCCTCACCCTCACTCCTTGAGGAGATCCACCTATGACCTCAGGTCCTCAGACCAACCAGCCCAAGGAACAGCTCACCAATTTCAAGTTGGGTAAGTGGTCTTTTCACTCTCTTCTCCAGCCTTTCTTGCTACCCTTCAATCTCCCTGTCCTTCCCATTCCAGTTCTTTTTCCTTTCTGGTAGAGACAAAGGAGACACATTTTATCTGTGGACCCAAAACTCCGGTGCAGGTCACGGACTCGGGAAGACAGTCTTCCCTTGGTGTTTAATCACTGTCGGGATGCCTACCTGATTATTCACCCACACTCCATTGGTGTCTGATCACTGCAGGGATGCCTGCCTGATTATTCACCCACACTCCATTGGTGTCTGATCACCGCGGGGACACCTGCCTTGGTCATTCACCCACATTCCCTTGGTGGCAAGTCAATTGCGGGGATACCTGCTTTGGCTGCTCACCCACATTGCATCCTAGGGCTGCTCACCACCCCCCTTCTCTGTGTCTCTACCCTATCTTCTCTCTAGACTTGCCTCCTTCAACTATAGGTAACCTTCCACCCTCCATTCCTCCTTCTCCCTTAGTCTGTGTTCTCAAGAACTTAAAACCTCTTCAACTCACACCTGACCTAAAACCTAAATGCCTTATTTTCTTCTGCAATGCCACTTAACCCCAATACAAACTCAACAATGGTTCCAAATAGCCAGAAAATGGCACTTTCAATTTCTCCATCTTACAAGATCTAGATAATTCTTGTTGTAAAATGGGCAAATCGTCTGAGATGTCTGATGTCCAGGCATTCTTTTACACATTGGTCCTTCCCTGGTCTCTGCTCCCAATGCAACTCATCCCAAATCTTTCTTTTTTCCCTCCTGTCTGTTCCTTCAGTCTCTACCCCAAGCTCTGAGTCCTTTGAATGCTCCTTTTCTACAGACCAATCTGACCTCTCCCGTCCTCCCCAGGCTGCTCCTTGCCAGGCAGAGCCTGGTCCCAATTCTTCCTCAGCCTCTGCTCCCCCACCCTATAATCCTTCTATCACCTCTCCTCCTCACACCAGATCTGGCTTAAAGAGGTGACTGGAGTTAAAGGCATAGTCAAGGTTAATGCTCCTTTTTCTTTATCCAACCTCTACCAAATCAGTTAGTGTTTAGGCTGTTTTTCATCAAATATAAAAACTCAACCCAGTTCATGGCCCATTTGACAACAACCTTTAGACGCTTTACTGCCCTAGATCCAGAAGGACCAGAAGGCCATCTTATTCTCAATATGCATTTTATTACCCAACCCACTACCGACATTAAAAAAAAAGCTCCAAAAATTAGATTCTGGCCCTCAAACCCTACAACAGGACTTAATTAACCCCACCTTCAAGGTGTACAATAATAGAGAGGAGGCAGCCAAGTAGCACCATATTTCTGAGTTGCAATTCCTTGCCTCTACTGTGAGAGAAACCCCAGCCACATCTCCAGCACACAAGAACTCCAAACACCTGATCCACAGCTGACAGGGATTCCTCGATGACCTCCTCCTCCAGGAGCTTGCTTCAAGTGCCAGAAATCTGGCCACTGGGCCAAGGAATGTCCTCAGCCCAGGATTCCTCCTAAGCCCTGTCCCATCTGTGCGGGACCCCACTGGAAATCAGACTGTCCAACTCACCTGACAGCCACTCCCAGAGTGGAACTCTGGCCCAAGATTCTCTGACTGACTCCTTCCCAGATCTTCTTGGCTTAGCGGCTGAAGACTGACGCTGCCTGATTGCCTCGGAAGCCCCCAGACCATCATGGATGCCGAGCTTTGGGTAACTCTCACATTGGAGGGTAAGTCCATCCCCTTCTTAATCAATATGGAGGCTACCCACTCCACATTACCTTCTTTTCAAGGGCCTGCTTCCCTTGCCCCTATAACTGTTGTGGGTATTGATGCAGGCTTCTAAACCTCTTAAAATTCCCCAATTCTGGTGCCAACTTAGACAATGTTCTTTTATGCACTCCTTTTTAGTTATCCCCACCTGCCCAGTTCCCTTATTACTAGCATTTTAACTAAATTATCTGCTTCCCTGACTATTCCTGGGCTACAGCCACACCTCATTGCTGCCTTTTCCCCCAGTTCAAAGCCTCCTTCACATCCTCTCCTTGTATCTCCCCACCTTAATCCACAAGTATAGGACACCTTTACTCCCTCCTTGGCAATGGATGATGCACCTCTTACCATCCCATTAAAACCTAATCACCCTTACCCTGCTCAACGCCAATATCCCATCCCATAGCATGCTTTAAAGGATTAAAGCCTGTTATCACTCGCCTGTTACAGCATGGCCTTTTAAAGCCTATAAACTCTCCTTTCAATTCCCCCATTTTACCCGTCCAAAAACCAGACAAACCTTACAGGTTAGGTCAGGATCTGCGCCTTATCAACCAAATTGTCTTGCCTATCCACCCTGTGGTGCCAAAGCCATAGACACTCCTATCCTCAATACCTCCCTCCACAACCCATTATTCTACTCTAGATAAACCTAGCTGACCCCATAGATCCTAAATCCTTTTCCCACTCCTCTTTCCATTCCTGAAAAACAGCCCTAAGAGCTGCTCCCACACTAGTTAGCTCTCCCTAACTCATCCCAGTATTTTTCATTGCACACAGCCTAAGTACAGGGCTGTGTGGTTAGAATTCTTACACAAGAGCTGCGACTGCGCCCTGCAGCCTTTTTGTCCAAACAACTTGACCTTACTGTTTTAGGCTGGCCATCATGTCTCCGTGCAGCAGCTGCCACCACCCTAATACTTTTACAGGCCCTAAAAATCACAAAGTATGCTCAACTCACTCTCTACAGTTCTCATAACTTCCAAAATCTATTTTTTTCCTCCCACCTGATGCATATACTTTCTGCTCCCTGGGTCCTTCAGCTATACTCACTCTTTGTTCAGTCTCCCACAATTACCATTGTTCCTGACCCGGACTTCAATCCGGCCTCCCACGTTATTCCGGATATCACTCCTGACCCCCATGACTGTATCTCTCTGATCCACTTGGTATTCACTCCATTTCCCCTTATTTCCTTCTTTCCTGTTCATCACCCTGATCACACTTAGTTTACTGATGGCATTTCCACCAGGCCTAATCGCCACTCACCAGCAAAGGCAGGCTATGCTGTAGTATCTTCCACATCTATCATTGAGGCTACTGCTCTGCCCTACTCCACTACCTCTTAGCAAGCTGAACTCTTTGCCTTAACTTGGGCCCTCACTCTTACAAAGGGACCACATGTCAATATTTATACTGACTTTAAATATGCCTTCCATATCCTGCACCACCAAGCTGTTATATAGGCTGAAAGAGGTTTCCTCACTACACAAGGGTCCTCCATCATTAATGCCTCTTTAATAAAAACTCTTCTCAAGGCTGCTTTACTTCCAAAGGAAGCTGGAGTCATTCACTGCAAAGGCCATCAAAGGGCCTCAGACCCCATTGCTCAAGGCAACAATTATGCTGATAAGACAGCTAAAAAAGCAGCCAGTATTCCTACTTCTGTCCCTCATGGCCAGTTTTTCTCCTCATCAGTCACTCCTATTTACTCTCCCACTGAAGTTTCTACCTATCAATACCTCCCTACTCAAGGCAGATGGTTCTTAGACCAAAAAAAATCTCCTTCTAGCCTCACAGGCCCATTCTATTCTGTCATTTCATAACCTCTTCCATGTAGGTTACAAGCCACTAGCCCACCTCTTAGAACCTCTCATTTCCTTTCCATCGTAGAAATCTATCCTCAAGGAAATCACTTCTCAGTGTTCCATCTGCTATTCTACTACTCCTCAGGGATTTCTCAGTCCCCCTCCCTTTCCTACACATCAGGCTTGGGGATTTGCCCCTGCCCAGGACTGGCAAATTGACTTTACTCTCATGCCCAGAGTCAGGAAACTAAAATACCTGTTGGTCTGTGTAGACACTTTCACTGGATAGGTAGAGGCCTTTCCCACAGGGTCTGAGAAAGCCACCGTAGTCATTTCTTGCCTTCTGTCAGACATAATTTCTCGGATGGCCTTCCCACCTCTAAGTAGTCTGATAATGGACCCGCCTTTATTAGTCAAATCACCTGAGCAGTTTCTCAGGCTCTTGGTATTCAGTGGCTCCTGGTTTTATCTCAGACCATCACCCTTAAGTCTCTCTTGTAGTAGATAGAAAATCTTCAGTGGCAAGGTACACTCCATTACTTTCACCCTGATGAAGTCCTATTCTTTACTTCTATACTCTTTTTTTTTTTTTTTTTGAGATGGAGTCTTGCTTGGTTGCCCAGGTTGGAGTGCAGTGGCGCAATCTCGGCTCACTGCAAGCTCCGCCTCCCAGGTTCATGCCATTCTCCTGCCTCAGCCTCCTGAGTAGCTGGGATTACAGGCACCCACCACCATGCCCAGCTAATTTTTTTGTATTTTTAGTAGAGACAGGGTTTCACCGTGTTAGCCAGGATGGTCTTGATCTCCTGACCTTGTGATCCACCTGCCTCAGCCTCCCAAAGTGCTGGGATTACAGGCGTGAGCCACTGCGCACAGTCTATACTCATTCTCATTCTCGATCCATTCTTATGCTACCCTCTACCTCTCCTCAGCTATCTCCACCACACTATCAATCTCACTCATTATCTCCTAGCTGTTTCTAATCCTTCTTTAACAAACAATTGCTGGCTTTGCATTTCTCTTTCCTCCAAAATCACCGAGGCCTCGACTTGCTCACTGCTAAAAAAAAGAGGACTCTGTATATTTTTAAATGAAGAGTGTTGTTTTTACCCAAATCAGTCTGGCCTGGTATATGACAACGTAAAAAAACTCAAGGATAGAACCCAAAAAACTCACCAACCAAGCAAATAATCATGCTGAACCGTTTTGGGCACTCTCTAATTAGATGTTCTGGGTCCTCCCAACTCTTAGTCCTTTAATACCTGTTTTTCTCCTTCTCTTATTCAGACCTTCTGTCTTTGTTTAGTTTCTCAATTCATAGAAAACCACATCCAGGCCATCACCAATCATTCTATACGACAAATGTTCCTTGTAACAACACCACAATATCATCACCCCTTACCACAAAATCTTCCTTCAGCTTAATCTCTCCCACTTTAGGTTCCCACGCTGCCCCTAATCCCTGAAGCAGCTCTGAGAAACATCGCCCATTATCTCTCCATACCACCCCCCAACATTTAACAGCCCCAACGCTTCAACACTATTTTGTTTTATTTTTCTAATTAATATAAGAAGACCGGAATGTCAGGCCTCTGAGCCCAAGCCTGCACATATACATCCAGATGGCCTGAAGCAACTGAAGAATCACAAAAGAAGTGAAAATGGCTGATTCTTGCCTTAATTGATGACATTATGTTGTGAAATTCCTTCTCCTGGCTCAGACGCTCCCCCACTGAGCACCTTGTGACCCCTGCTCCTGCCCACCAGAGAACAATCCCTCTGACTGTAACTTTCCACTATCCACCCAAATCCTATAAAACTGCCCCACCCCTATCTCCCTTTACTGACTCCTTTTTTGGACTCTGTCCGCCTGCACCCAAGTGAAATAAACAGCTTTGTTGCTCACACAAAGCCTGTTTAGTGGTCTCTTCATACGGACATGCATGACACTCAAGACTTTTTCTGGGACTGACATTAATTTTTACATGAATTCCTCTCCTATAAATACCCATATTTACCTATCTGTGAGTAACTTGCCAGTAATCCTACACTTACACATTTTCTGATGAAGCGTACTATCACGTCTGCCCTCGGGCCCGGCTCCATAATTGGCAGGGCCCATGGCACAGTGAAAATGCAAGGCCTGTTGTTCAAAAATGAGTAACTTCAAGATGGTAACAACAGAACATTTAAAAAGCACAGGGTCTTTGTGAACAAGGGGCCCTGTGTGTCTGTACAGGTCATAGGCTCACAAGTCATCCCTGCCTGCTTTCCATTAATTATATTTCATCCATACTAAACTACTTTTGCAGTTATCTTAAACAAGCCAAGCTTTTACTCATCACTTTGCACAAGCTGTTGTTTTTATCCAAATATTCTTCCATAGACCCTGCATCCTCCTCCCAGAAGCTTCTACCCATCCATCAAAACCCCTCAGATGTCATTTCCATGAGGCATTCTTTGTTCCAATCCTGGTAAGTGTCCCTCCTCTAGCTCTCTTGGCTACCTGTGCATACCTCCCTAAGGGCAGGAATTTTGTCTCTGCAAATCTCCGTGCCCAGCCCCATCATAGTGCTGATTACTGACAATTAGTGGGTACTTCCCACATAGGAAGTAAGGTGTTAGGAATAGTGCATAAGTAACTCACTTAATCAACCCAAGGAAGGAGCTGTAATCATTCTCCTTTAACAAAGGAGACTCTGGGAGATAAAACACGTCCAGGTTCACACATCTTGGGGCAGAGGTGCTAATAAGAGTGAACTGAAGTTAATCATATTATTTATTCTCACCAGTAGCCTAAACCATGATAGATTAGTAAGCCTACATTTGAAACTGCACGGTGTAAACAAACCTAAGAAAACAGGTAACTCCTCTGATGGAATGTCTCTTTTATTTAACTAGTACAAGAATACATTTGCATATTAAAGAGGGTGCCTTTTTACTGCCCCACACCTCAACCCATCGCCCAAATTTTTAATGATGACGGTTGAAACTCAGAATCAACCTTTGAGTTTCATTGCTTTGAGGTAAATGTTTGCTCTCTTTGGGCATTCTCTTTAAAATGCAAATGTTCTCCAATGTTAAAGCATTAAATTACTAACAGTACATTGAGTATGAATTTTTCACAGACTTTTACTCTAGCCTCAAGCAGACTGGAAAAATACTGGGCAGAAAATGATTACACAATCTGGCGAAATGTGGTTGATTGTCTATAAATGTCTTAAAGTAGTGATTCATGGTGTGCTATTCAGTGTGAGCTTAAACTGTTGATTTGTGGCCCTGTATTCAGATCCACTGAATGAGAGTCTCTGGGCCCCTAAAATCTGCATCTGAATGAGAGGCTTGGGTGATTCTGATGCATAGTAAAGTTCAAAACTAACTGCTTTAAGGTCTATTAAGCTTACAATAAAATGAGATGAAAATACCATGCAGTCTATGTTTTGTTATTCTCACTACTTTTATACTGATATGAAAATTATAGGGGAAAATAGTCCCACAATATTACATGGTCAAGGCAGAGGAAATATTGAAAATGGGGAGAAAATGGAATTGAAAGAAAAGACCTAGGAAATGACACTTCAAAAATTCAGTTTTGGGCCAGGTGCAGTGACTCATGCCTATAATCCCAGCACTTCAGGAGGCTGAGGCAGGAGGATCGCTTGAGCTCAGGAGTTTAAGACCAGCCTAGGCAACATGCCGAAACCCCATCTCTACAAAAAATACAAAAATTAGCTCAGTGTGGTGGTGTGCACCTGTAGTCCCAGCTACTGGGAAGGCTGAGGTGGGAGGATGGCTTGACCCCAGGAGTTGGAGGCTGCAGTGAGCAAAGACCATGCCACTGCATTCCAGCCTGGGCAACAAAGCCAGACTCAGCCTCAAAAAAAGAAAAAAAAATTTTTTTTTTTAGTTTTTCCTCGGGCTGGTGCTATACCTGTTAAGGCTTCACAGGATAACTAGGATCGATTTTACATTCCACCTTAATCAGTGCCATTTCGAGAGTGAATGAGCATATACTGCAGTGAGAAGACCATGTATCTAAGAGCCAACCATCCGTTCACTCAAGGACTGTCATTTGAGCCAGTGCAAGCCAAACACTGCACGAACTGCTGGAGATAGAAGGGTGAGCAAACATCTCATAAGACTTATGGACTGGTTAGAGAGAGAGGCAACAAAATTAGACATTGAAATTGATATTTGTTTTCAAAACTTTAGTTTTGGAGCAATGGAATAAATTGCTGTGTTAATGACAAAAACAGAAAGCGAGTTTGTTATTGCATTTCAGCTTTACTATATGGGGAAAAGTTAAAATGGGGACTTATGGGGTTTGAGACTGTTTTTCTTTTCAGCCAAGCAATGGGTAAGAAAGCATTGTGGCACAAGTAATGAATTCATCAGCAATGTAAATGGTTCCCTGAACACCAGGAATTGATCTGTTTTAATGGTGTGGTTTTTCAGAATGCAGCAGAATTATCTCCATTTCCTACCCTACCACGTCTTTGAGTGTGTCTGGATCTTTGTCTGAATCTGTGAAGTGAGTAAAATGAGGAAGTTGGATGGGGTAGTTGCAAAGTGCTTTTGAAGTTATTCTTGTTCTTCTGTAACCGCCCAGTGGATTATTCTTGGCTGGTGCCCAGACAGAACCGATTTATTAAGATAAGAGAATTGCAACGGAGAAAGAGTTTTATACACATAGAGCCAGCTAAACTCAGGAATGCCAAGTGGAGATGTTTTAGCTTTATTCTATTTGTGATGGGGAATCACAGAAGATTTATAAGCAAGAGGGAGAGAGATGAAAAACAAGTGTCTGGCCAGGCACAGTGAGTCATGCCTGTAATCCCAGCACTTTGGGAGGCTGAGGCGGGTGGATCACAAGGTCAGGAGTTCGAGACCAACCTGGCCGATATGGGGAAACCTCATCTCTACTAAAACTACAAAAATCAGCCAGGCGTGGGGCAGGTGCCTGTACTCCCAGCTACTTGGGAGGCTGAGGCAGGAGAATCACTTGAACCCGGGAGGCAGAGGTGCAATGAGCAGAGATCACACACCACTGCACTCTAGCCTGGGTGATAGAGCGAAACTCGGTCTCAAAAAAAAAAAAAAAGAAAAAGAAAAACAAATGTCTAAGAAGATTGGCTTGATGGCTGTCTGAGTAGCCCCCATGATAGTGGCTGTGGTGCTGGTAAGGAGTGGTGACGGTAGATTTGGAAAGAAGAGACTGGAGGGCTATTGCTGAGGTCTCATTACCGGTGGGTACAGGGTAACAGACAGAAAAAAAAGGACTCATAAATGAGCACTGATAAAGCAAATGAGGATGAGAAGTGCTTGTGTAGCACACACACTTTAATTGGTAGTTAAATTATTCCTGTCACGTGCAGCCACATTTGCAGATTGGGAAGTTTTTCACCCTGTAGTGAAGTTGTTTTTGTCCTTAGGAAGACAGGTTTGGACAGCTTACGAGAAAGGGGGCTGTAGAACACAGAGAGCAGAAAGGGCCAAGTTCTCAAGGGTGTAGTCCTGGCCTCTCCTGGGGGCAACAAAGATGGGAGTTTGCGAGGCTGGCACAACTGAGCCCAGAACTTAGCCTCATGGGTCTTTTACACCAAGAAAAGGACTAGTTGCATGAGGCTTGGATGAGACTTAGGAGCTCAAGAAAGGGAAAGAGGGCAACTGGGGTAGACTGTACTTCAGAAAGCTGTGGCTTGGAGTGAACTTCCTTTGTGAAATTTTGCTACAGGCAAGAAACTTAAGTTTTCTTCCTGAGTTATCAATCAGTTAGAATTGATCGAACTCTTAGTTGGCCGTGTAACCATAAAAGTAAATAGTTCAACAGGAAACATAATATTTTGCCAAAAACTCTGATTTAAGACCATGTAAGCTTCATTATGCCTTTTATATAAAAAGAATGTCATTAATACAGATCTTGGACACTGCATTCTTCAAGGCTTCCTGACCAGCTGGTAGCAGGTAGTGACAGAGTCCAGGATCTCCTGACCTTTGCAGAGCTCCTAGAGCACCCTGTTCCCCCTGCTGCCTTTCCATTTGTCGGAGGACAGGCTCCACACTGTCTTCGTACGTAAGGGAACAGCACAGTAACACTGTCAAATGAGCAATGGGACATGAGGCGGCTGGTGATAATTCTTGCCTTAGACTTTTGGCTCTCTGGGTATCTGTCACGAGGAATATCATGTTCAGGAGGATTTACTCACTAGGTATCTGCTTCTCAGACTCATGGGGATGAAAATCTGAAGTAGTCGTTCAAGTCACAGTTTTACCAAGTAGGTCTGATGATTTGAACATGACGTAAGAATAAAAGTCAGAAAATACTCTATTGTAGGGCAAGATAAGCAAGGAATCCACTAACTGTTTTATTCTATTGTTCTACTTTTTTAAAAAACAATTGACCCAGCATTTTGGGAGGCTGAGGCACGTGGATCACTTGAAGCCAGGATTTTGACCAGCTGGCCAAGATGGTAAAACCCCGTCTTTACTAAAAATACAAAAAAAATTAGCTGGGGGTGGTTGTGCGTGCCTGTAGTCCCAGTTATTGGGGAGGCTGAGTCAGGAGAATTGCTTGAACACTGGAGATGGAGATTGCAGTGAGCCGAGATCATACTACTGCACTCCAGCCTGGGTGACAAAGCGAGACTCCATCACAAAAAAAAAAAAAAAAAAAAAAAAAAATCGAGACAGACCCTCACTCTGTTGCCCAGGCTGGAGTGCAATGTGGCACAATCATGGTTCACTGCAGCCTTAACCTCTTTGGTTTGCGTGATCCTTCTCCTTTAGTCTCCTGAGTAGCTGGGACTACAGATGCATGCCACTATGCCTGGCTAATTTCTTTGGTAGAGACAGGATTTTGCTATGTTGCCTGGGCTGGTCTCAAACTCCCGGCCTCAAGTGGTCCTCCCGCCTTGACCTCCCAGAGTGCTGGGATTGCAGGCTCAGGTCACTACACTCATCCATAAAAAGTTTTATTGAGGGATAATTTACATAAAATTTTATCATTGTTAGTGTACAGTATAACAATTTCTACTATGTTTATGGGTTTGTGCAACTGTTATCATACTTCATTTTGAGAATAGTCCCATCATCCCAAAATATTCTTTCATGTCTATTTGCAGCTAACCCTGCTTCCCCCAGCCTTAGGAAACCACTGATGTTTTGTCTCTATAACTTTGTCTCTTTTGACTTTCATAACATTGGAATATTTCAATATGTGGTCTGTTGCATCTGGCCTTTTTTAGTTAGCACAGTGTTTTTGAGGTTTATCCAAGTTGTAACATGAATCAATTGTCCTTTGCTTTTTGTTCTTGAATAGTACTTGCCTTATCCATTCATTGGTTGACAGACATTTGGATTGTTTTCAGTTTTTGGCATACAGGTTGTTATTTGAACTTGTGTTGTTATTTCTCATAGGGAAGGTTCTAGGAGTGGAATTGCTGAGTCATATGGCAAGCTTGTGTTTAATGTTTTAAGAAATGACCAATTATTTTCCAAAGTGGCTGTCCTACTTTATACTCCCACCCGCAGTGTATTAGGGTTCCAGTTTCTTCTTCACATCCTCATTATACTTGGTATTGTTCGTCTTTTTTATTATTATTATTATAGCCATCCTTGTGGGCATTGTGGGTTTTTTTCAATATTTTTTTCTATTTCTTTATTTTATTCATTGTGTTTCCATTTTAATTTGTATTTCTTTATTGATTAAAGGTGTTGAGTATCTTTTTTTTCTTTCCAGACAAAGTCTCACTTTGTCACCCAGGCTGGAGTGCAGTGGCACAACCATGGCTGACTGCAGCCTTGACCTTCCAGGTTCAAGTGATCCTCCTACTTCAGCTTTCTGAGTGGCTGGGTCTGCAGGTGCACACCACCACACCCAGCTAATGTTTTGTTTTTGTGTTTTTTAGTAGAGATGGGGTATTGCTATGTTGCCAGGGCTGACCTAGAACTCCTGGACTAAAGCAATCCTCACACATTGGCCGCTCAAAGTGCTGGGATTACAGGTGTAAGCCAGTGTGCCTGGCCTAACGTGTTGAGCATCCTTTCATGTGCTTATTAGCCATCTATAGATTTTCTTTGGTGAAATGTATATTCAAAACTTTTGCCCATGTTTTAAATTGGGTTTTTGTTATTTATCTGTCAAAAGATGGGGTCTCACTCTGTTGCCCAGGCTGGAGTACAGTGGTATAATCGTAGCTCACTGCAGTCTCAAACTCCTGGGCTCAAGCAATCTTCTTACTTCAGCCTCCCCAGTACTTGGGAGCACAGGCATATGCCACCATCCCTGTCTATGGGTTTTTAATATTTTTATTGTTGAGTTTCACGGGTTTTAAAAACATATATTCTGCTCTCTCCCCCTCAGCAAACCAATGCGGGAACAGAAAACCAAATACCACGTGTTCTCACTTACAAGGGGAGCTGAATGATGAGAACACATGGACACATGGCGGGGAACAACACACACTAGGGCCTGTTGAGGGCTGGCAGGGAGGGTGAGCATCAGAAAGAATAACTAATAGATGCTAGGCTTAATAACTAGGTGATGGGCTGATCTGTGCAGCAAATAATCATGGCGCACTTTTGCCTATGTAACAAACATGTACATCCTGCACATGTACCCTGGAACTTAAAAGTTGTTGAAAAATAAAATAAAATGAATAAAATATATATTCTGACTGTACATCCTTTGTGATGTATATGATTTGCAAATATTTTCTCCCAGTGTGGCAGGTAATGATGGCTTTTGAAGCACAAAAGTGGCATTTAAGTTTCTTCCATTTTCAAGTCTGCCTGATAGTCACTTTTTGTTCAGCCCTTTCATGTCTCCTCTGAGCATGCTGGGAATGTGTGGATAGCCAGGTCCCCCTTGATCTGCCCTGCACACACATGCAGCCCACATCAGCCAGATGCTTGCCCCAATCACGCTCCACTTGCCTGCTGCCAGGATCATGTCCATCAATAACACTGCTGTGCATAGACGTTGTCCACTGCTTCAAATCCAGTGAACCTCTTGACCATGGGAGTGAAAATGCCACTGCTCACAGCTGGCCCTGGTAGAGCCCCTTTGACAGCAGAACAGGGTAGGGAAATGGGAGCAGCTCCAGGCAAAAGCACTGCAGAGACTCACTGTTAGTGCCCAAAGCTGAGAAGTTTTCCACCATAAATGCTTCTCAAATTGTTATATGCCTTTGGTTGATGAAAATATCCAGCAGTTTTAGTAACGTGTATGTTTTGCTCTATAATCAGAAAAAAGACCAAACAAAGTAAACTGTTCCAAAGCAGTACATGTAACACACGCAAATATTTTTAAAATTTTAAGTTTTCACACTAACTAATGAATTTCACTTAGCATTTGTGAAATAGGGCCTCACATTTACAAAATTGGAATTTTGCTCCTGTTCTGAGAGTTGCAATGCATTTTTGTGGCTGTTCTAAAACTGAAACTGAGGCACTAGAATGAACCATGACAAACTTTTATCTTGGAAACTTGGGTACTTTTTGTTCAGGTACTTAGATTCTCATATTTTGTTACACTGAATTTTGAGCTGGTTTTGCTGTTTTGGTTTTAGGTAGCTCAATACAGTCCTTCAGGAACATGATGGATAAAATACTTCTGAGTCTGTGAACCTAACTGCCATTTGTAAGTTTGCTACTCTGGGGGAAAATGAATTCCAGGTTCCAAACAACGCTTAAATGCTTGAAAGAGTCCCTCTCAGGTACATCAATTCTGATAAAATTGCATTTTTACTGTTGTTTTGCGATTTTTTTTTTTTTTTTTGAGACAGGGTCTCACTCTGTTGTCCAGGCTGGAGTGCAATGGCACAATCATGGCACACTGTAGCTTTGACCTTCTAGGCCCAAAAGTCCTCCCACTTTGGCCTCCTGCCAAATAGGGAGGGGGACCACAGGTGTACACTACCACACCCGGCTAATTGTATGACGTTTTGTAGAAACAAGGTCTCACTATGTTACCCAGGCTGGTCTCAAAGTCCTGAACCCAAGTGATCCTCCTGCCTCAGCCTCCCAAACTATTGGGATTGCAGGCGTAAGCCACCATGCCTGGCCTGTTTTGCAAATATTTTAAAATTCCATCTTCTCATTAAGAATATTATAGAAATATGTTACCCGGGATGAAAAACATCATGAGAGAATAGAGTTTTATTTACATTAATATTTCTTTTGCCACTGCACTTGAGCGGCGATAATGCCTATTTAGTTCACCTACCCAAGTGACTGGCAGCTATTTTAAATAGATGAACTGGGCCGGGCACAGTGGCTCACATGTGTAATCCCAGCACTTTGGGAGGCCGAGGCAGGTGGATCACCTGAGGTCAGGAGTTTGAGACCAGCCTGACCAACATGGTGAAACCCTGTCTCTACTAAGTACACAAAATTAGCTGGACGTGGTGGCGCATGCCTGTAATCTCAGCTACTTGGGAGGCTAAGGCAGGAGAATCGCTTGAACCCAGGAGGCAGATGTTGCAATGAGCTGAGATTGCGCCATTGCACTCCAGCCTGGGCAACAAGAGCGAAAACTCCGTCTAAAAAATAAAATAAAATAAAATAAATAAATACATAAATGAACTGAATGAAGGTTGCAAATGCATGATTCAGGTCACATCTGCTAACGGGAATCCCTGGACCCTGGATAGGGGTGAATTGTTGGGGAGGGAGGCTCTCAGTGCTCCAGAGAAGCTCCCCAAACACTGACAGTTCTCTTTGCAGCAGGAGTGACCTGCTCAGTTCCAGCCTGGCCCGAGGACCCTGGCAGAGTCCCTGATCTGCCACGTGATTGGTACTAAGCCTCCGCCAAGAATGTGCTTTGCTGGGAAAGACTGTGCCATCAACCTTGCCACTAGTGTTCAAGGGCCTTCTGTGCCAGGAAGAATAAAATAAGCAGATAAACCTCTCACGTACCAATCGCAGTCCACTTTATAGGAGCACAGAGTAGCGTAAGAGCCTAATGAATTTGCTTTAATTGTTCAGATTAGTTGGGAACTGATTCAGTCTCCAGCAGACCTAGGGTGGTCAGTGAACCTAGGGTGGTCAGCGAACCAAGTGGTGCTCATTCATTCAAGAAAATAACAAAGAAAAGAACTTGGGAAAGCTGAAAAGGCCTTTCAGAGAGAGAGAGAATTAATAAACATCGGATACAAAAATACATTTCCAACTCCATTCCTTAGAAGGAAAAATCTTCCTGAAAATTAAGTTTTAAGAAAATTCTCCCTATAGTTTCAGAGAAATAGAGATTAAACATAATTTCTTATACTCTACACTACTTTACTTGGAAATGCTAAACATTTTTATGTCTTTACTTTCAATCTCAAACTTACATTCTTTTACAATTGAGGTATTTTATTGAATTATTAAACATCACACATAGTTCTGGGGAATCATCTGACATCTTGTTTGTGCAGTTAGACAACTCTTAGATCTTATTTACCAGGCTGCTGAACTGTTCCTTGTTCAGAGATATAGACACCATCCAAACATTTTCTGATTTTTTTTTTTTTTTAAGGTAAAATCTCACTTTTTCACCCAAGCTGGAGTGCAGTAGCATGACTGTGGCTAACTGCAGCCTCAACCTCCTGGGTTCAAGCCATCCTCCCACCTCAGCCTCTCAAGTAGCTAGGGCTACAGGCACACGCCACCACACCTGGCTAATTTTTGTATTTTTTTTGTAGACGGGGTTTCAACCATGTTGCCCAGGTTGGTCTCAAACTCTTGAGCTCAAAGGATCCACCCTCCTCAGCCTCCCAAAGTGCTGGGATTACAGGCATGAGCCCTTGCTCTTTGCCAATATCCTCGTTTTTAACTGTTGTGGCTTGCTGAATCAAAACAACTGAATTTGAAACAAGTTCACTATCATTTCCTTCAAGAACTAACTCATCTTTCTGGGCTTGAGATACTGAATGAGCAACACCTGGCCTCATCCAAACCCTGCAGATTTATTTTCCACCCAAGAAATTTCAGATTTCAACAAAAGACACCTGGCTAACAATGTTGATGGGGAAGTGAGCATGCACAGCCCTCATCTTACAACAGAAGCCCCGTGCAGCACCCTGGATCATGTTCTGTTTATGACTACAAATATTGCCAACAGTAGCCAGGTCCTTTCTATTTCCCCACACTTTGTCCACCTGGAGCCTCTTCTTTCCCTTTCCAAGGAGACTGAGTTCTCCACTGATGTAACTGAAGTCCCTCCACAGGGATCCTCTGGGGCCCTTCACAATAACTATGTCCCTTCAGAGTGATGTTGACATCTTCGGGAATGTCAACGGTCTGATTCCTAAGAATGGTCTTCAGTCTCACAGTAGATGTGACAAAGAGAGTCATGTATTTTTTGATGCTATTAGCGGGGCACAGATATATGCCTTTCTTTTTCTCTTCAACATCTTACTTCTTCCATCCTTCCTTCGATATTCACAGAAAATTTAGAACTAATGTCCTGGACTAATTTAAGGTTTTTCTTTCTTTTTTTTTTAGATAGAGTCTTGCTCTGTCCCTCAGGCTGGAGTACAGTGGCGCAATATCGGCTCACTGCAATCTCCACCTCCTGGGTTCATGTAATTCTCCTGCCTCAGCCTCCTGAGCAGCTGGGATTACAGGCGTGACCCACGACACCCAGTTAATTTTTATATTTTTAGTAGAGACGGGGGTTTCACCATGTTGGCCAAGCTGATCTTGAACTCCTGACCTCAAGTGATCCACTTCCCTCAGCCTCCCAAAGTGCAGGGATTACAGGCCTACTTTGAGTTTAATTCCAAGATTTCTGTTTCTGATTTTCTTTCATGCCTCCTCCCCCAAACCTAAGATTAAAACATACATTCTGTGGCTGCAAATTCATGAGATGAATAAAACAAATACATTTAAATCCATTATATGTATGTATGTACGTGTGTATATATATGCATGTATGTGTGTATTCATGCATGTATGTGTGTGTGTGTATCTATATATACACATATATAAACCTTCTGCTCTTTACATTTATTTTGCTAGGAGATGAATGTTAGGAGTTGAGGGAATTGGTTTTTCAAAGTATTTCAGAGGAACAAAGTTAAGTTTCATAGTGAACTTCAACTTGTCCATTTAAGAACTCCCAGGCAACACTTCTTTCACAAGCATATCACATTTATCTATTGCTTTGGGACATTCCTTCACTTTTGACTTTATCCTCTCTGTGGCATGCCATAGCATTTGTTTATTCTTTATCTTCACACCTTCCTCCTCTCTTCATTCCCAACCTGAAGTTATCTCCTGTTTCTTATCTGAAACAGACCTTACATTGTGAAGATCTCAGCTTCCCACAAAGCCAACCATTTGCAAAGAGTTGGTCATTTCTGTGTTCTGTGGCATTTCATCGGTGTGTTCCCCAGGAGATAGTCATCATTTTACAGTGTCTCAGCTTTAATATTTTTTTCTCATATGAAGATAAAACTGAAAAACAGAACACATCACACCTACGCTTCTTAATATTTCATCATTTTAGATGATTTTTCATCTTGTGAAAAGTTGCATTCCATCGAGGGGTAGTGATGTACATTCTGTGCTGTATAAAACAATTTGCTTCTGAGGATTGCAGTGCTCAACACCGAGTGAGTATTTACAGCTATGTCCCTTTCAAAGTCACCCCTGGAGCTGCTAATTTGAGCCGTCTCCGTGAGTCTCGAAAGAGATTTCTGTCTAAGCTGTCAATTTCCAGGTGTCATACATTAAAATATTTTTGGGGAGAGGCTAAGTAGTTACAGAATGATGCTAAAGGATTCTCTATGTTTTTAGACTTGGATAAAATTCAATAAAAGAAATGCCCATATTACAAAATCTACTTTCCCAATAAGAACCATTCCAGGCAATCTGAAGGAATAGAACCTGTGGTATTTCTTCTGTGAATTTCTTCTGATCTTTGTCCATTCTCTTCTTTCTATTATAGTCAAAATAGGACGGTGTGTGTGTGTGTGAGAGAGAGAGAGACAGACAGACAGACAAAGGGGGTAAGGAGGGTGAGTAGGGTGGATCCCGCCTTCCTTCTGTGGCTTCTACCTTTCTCAGAGAACTTCAGAGGACGGCTATAATACCTGTTCTAAATGAACAACATATAACTCGTATTTTTACCTCCCCGCCACCCCCTCCATGGGTTTCCTATGTGTACTTCAAATGCCTGATAACCTTGGTACAAGAACTGGTTGTGTTACTCCGGCCTTAATCCATTTATCAGGCAGCAAGTTTTTCCTTTCCTAAGGGGTGAGCAACTAAGCCCAGGGTCCAGCATGGGCTTTGTAAAGAGCTGCTCGGTCTGCTGAGCAGCGGCCAGTGACAGCTCATCTGGGTTTCATCAGCTCCCTGGGGCTGCATTTCACCAGGCCCCCTTGCCAGGGCCTCCCCGGCGTGTCAACAAGTGTTGCACCTACTGCAGAAACAGCCCTCAAGTTTCATCACAGGGATGCTAAAATATATTCTCCAGCTTCAGCTATGACCTAGTTCATTGAAGGGCGGGGAAAAAATACTTTTCTTCCAGAACTTCCCTGGGCATGGAATTTCCCCTCTTAGGAAGATATGAACTTTCTGGAAGCAGACCCATCTGTGCTTTGACCTGATCGTGGAAAAGACCCTGAACCCTGTAAACTCCTTCAAATCCCTGTCCCGGGAACAGGGACACCCAGTCAATGCTTCACACACAGCCTGGGGAGTCCACAGCCGAGCCAGCCCTCCTATAACATTTCTTGGACAAAGAGTATTGAAAAGTAAGTATATAGACTTTGGTTTTTACATAAGGAATGGCTGTACTTTCAATATATAGTTGTTAACATTTTCTGCAACAAAGAATGAAGCAGATGGTTTCCTTATGAAATAGAATGAGATGAAACAAATAGGGTCTATATGGGATATTTGGGTATATAAGGTTTTAAAGTGGGCAAATTCTCATGGTCTTGTAATTTAAGTCCATTTTGGCACTTTTTGAAAATCATTGCTATTTTTAAACGTGTGCTTATTTTGGCTTGACAATAATGAATGAAAATAGTTTCTTTCACATCATGTCTATCTTAGCAGTTAGAAAAAATATACAGGATGACTCGAAGCAGTGAGATGTAAAGCTTTGCAAAGTAACATAAAAAGTTAAGTTAATTATCCAGGTAACTCAGGCCCCGGAGACTTTTGTCTGAAATATTTGAGTATTTTAGTCAAGAGTTATTCCTTTTACTGTGAATTACTGAATGATTGAAAATCTCTCCTATCTGGGTAGACACAGAAGTATATTGTCTGACAACAGGTAATGCAATTTGCTGAAAAGCTATCAGGCATTTCAAAATGACTGATGTAAGCATTTATTGTTAAAAAAATAGATTTTTTAAAAATTTAAGGCAAAAAGTCAGCCAAAAAATATCCATCAATTAAATGCCACCACTGTCACATTACAGTTTAATGAACACATCTAAACCTTAAAAGCCCTGATTAAGGGTGTCAGTTACAGACATTTGGCAATCATTTAAAAATAGATAAAAGCAAGAACAGCATTTAGATCTGCTTCTGCTCTAATTATTTTCTTTCCACAACCTTTTCCTTATGTAAAGGTAGCCTTTATTGCTAAAGATTAATTAACCAGGAATGCTAATTCCAGAGATATGTGATATGTTTTATAACTCCATATCAACTAAGGACAAATTGAAGGAGTTTTTGCTGTGTGGCTTCTGTACTGAAACCAAGGATGTTGTGGGTTGCCTTCCGAATCAACAACTTCACAAATCTTGTATTAAAAAGCATGGATGGCCAATAACCATGTTCAGATCTTGGAAATCGGACTTAAAACAAACTAAATGTACTTTCGCTCCCAAATTACATTGTCCTTTGTTGTTGTTGTTTTTATTTTTTTGCTTGTTTTGTGTTTTTTAGACAGAGTTTTGCTCTTGTTGCGCAGGCTGGAATGCAATGGCTCGGTCTTGGCTCACTGCAACCTCCGCCTCCTGGGTTCAAGTGATTCTCCTGCCTCAGCTTCCCGAAGTAGGTGGGAATACAGGCGCCCACCACCATGCCCAGCTAAGTTTTTTGTATTTTTAGTTGAGACGGGGTTTCACCATGTTGGCCAGGCTGGTCTTGAAGTCCTGACCTCAGGTGATCCACCCACCTCGGCCTCCCAAAGTATTGGGATTACAGGCGTGAGCCACCGCGCCCGGCCTACATTGTCTTTTTGATGTTTTTACCACACATTTCATCACAATTTGGAGAAGTTTTTAGGTAGGGCAGAGTTCCTGTTGTCATTACCTGCAAAGTTTTCTTCTCCTCCAGTTTCATGAGTTTTTAACAGCCTCCTGAACACTCGCATGTAGGTATCAGCCCCTGTGATGGGGATGCAGTTGAGTTAGTATCTTACTCTGGATGGAGGTGGGAGAAGCAGGGGAGGTCCTAAGAAAGGTTTTGGAGTCAGATTTGGAATTGACTCCTAACTTTAGCATAACTTTTCAACCTGTTTGAACCCCAGTTTACTCATCTGTAAAATCATAACAGTATTCACTTTAACAGAATTGATGGGGGATTAGATGAATAAATATACCTAAAGTATCTGTGGAATCATAGTTTCTCAACAAAAGTTTGTTTTTCACCTTAATTAAAAGCTTCTCTTTTTTTTGCTGAAACTTTAGAATACTACCTAAAATAAACTATATAAAGAATAGAAACTGTACATTATAACCATTACTGCAATAATTAAATAAACATAACAATTAGATTCCTTGAGAAAAATTCTATACTTGGAAACAATGTCTTTGAAAACAAAATAAGAAAAAAAATTATATTTTAGAATGTATCTATGATAAATAAGAAAAAAAATTTTTTACTGAAAATAGTTGATGGATAATTGATGCTTATTATCTAAAAGCCGAAGTAGAGATTTATCAATATCCTCTGGGAATGCTTTTTAATACACACCAGTACCATATTTCAATATGAGTGTTTGGGGATCCATAGTAATGAAAGGCCTGTGATCATGATGAAAACTCTGAAAATGAAGGTACACGCCCAGCCTTTCCTCAAAGATTGTAGTCGAGTCTTGCATTGAGAGAGGTGGGGGCAGGCGTGGAGGTGAAAAGTCTCTGAAGTGGACCAGCCATTGGGGAGCTGAGCAGGGGCAGTAGGTCTGGGCCAACTCAGAAGAAGTGTAGGTTCCAGGGTAGGGATCGCACTGTGGGCTAGAATTGGGCGGGATCAGTAATAAAAGTACACAATGAATAGGGAGAAAGGCCAGTCAGGGATGGGAGGGAGCAGATGAGATTCACAAGCGGGCTTGTGGGCTAGCTCCCAAGAACTTTATCAGACATCTTTCTCATTGTCCCTTGTTTTCACTGAGATACCCCATAGCTTTTTCCCGGGCACATCGCAGTACCGTGATACATTCTTCGCTTCGGTTACAGACAGGTTCACAAGGAACCCAGGATATGTTACTCTGGGTTGGATGCTGCCAAAAAGAAAAACTGAAAATGCAAACATGTAAAGCAACTTGGGAGAACGTAATCACGTCATCTTGGGGTTGGCAAAAACGAAAGAATAAACATTTGACCTACATCAAATAAAACATTTAAACATGTTTCAAGCCCTTATTGGGATTTCCGACTATGCATACCAACTGGGCATGGCCCAAACAGACAAAACTGATCAGGAGACTTCAGACATCAGCTCAAAGAGACAGGCAGCAAGTTGAAGAGAAGCTCAGTTCCGAGAGTTCAGATCTGGATACACTGCACCCTCCCTCTCAAGGGCCAGCCTCCAGAACTGCTATCTGTGTTAGATCTGTGTTAGGATAAAACTACTATCCTCATGTCTGGGCTGCACAACTCACCTGGGTTTTCACTTGATCTTCAACCCTGCTCTTAGACAACCAGGCCCCTGCTCTTAGACAAACAGGCTCATTTGCTCCTCAACCCCTAGTTTAAGACCTTCCTCTGAGCTCAGTGGTTCTTAAACTTTCAAGTGCAACAGAATCTAAAGAGCTGGTTAAAATAAAGGTTGCTGGGCTCCACCCTCAGAGCTTCTGATTCTGAAGTTTCCAAGAATTTGCATTTCTTCCTTGTTCCCAGGTAATGCTTGCTGATGGCGTGGCCCAGGGGCCACTCTGAGAACCACTGCTGTAGCCATTTCTTCGGCCTGCAGTTCCTGAAGAAAACCTATTTGTGCTTATTCTTTTTTTTTTTTTTTTTTGAGATGGAGTCTCGCTGTGTCGCCCAGGCTGGAGTGCAGTGGTGCATCTCAGCTCACTGCAACCTCTGCCTCCCAGGTTCAAGCAATTCTCCTGCCTCAGTCTCCCAAGTAGCTGGGACTACAGGCATGCACCACCTCGCCCAACTAGTTATTGTATTTTTAGTAGAGACAGGGTTTCACCATGTTTGCAAGGATTGTCTCGATCTCTTGACCTCATGATCCGCCCGCCTCGGCCTCCCAAAGTGCTGGGATTACAGGTGTGAGCCACTGTGCCCGGCCGTGCTTATTCTTTTCAACCACCAAACTTTCCTTACTTCTCAGGTCATACCAGAGACACAGATACAATGTGCTAGTGTTGCAAACATAAAAGGTGAACCCATCAGGTGCCCTGCAGGCAAGCAGTTTACAGTCTAGCTGCTGGGGGTGACACTGAGTGAGGGGACAATACCCTGAGGCTAATGGTCTCTAGTTTTTAGGGGCTTTTTCTTTTTTTCCAGCTGAGGATATCAGGGAAGCCTTCAAAGAGAAACCAGCATTTGAGCTAGGGGTTTGAAAACCTGGTGGGGTGTTTGAACAGGTTGGTGGTCCTTCCATGTAAAGGAAATCCAGAAAAGCAAAATAAAAACATGGAGGGCAGAAAGAGAAAGGATGAATAGGAAAATCAGAAATTAGTGTGGTTGGGCTACGCTTTTCACACTTCTTCTCCCCTGCCTTCTTGATGATGAAAGAACTGTCAAGAGTTAGATGGTTTTGATCAAGCCATTTAATCTTCAGTCCATTCCTTCTGTTGGTAACTTAGTTGTAACTTGGTGTCCAACATAGAGATCTGGAATGGAGAGCCAAATGGTAGGAATTTCAGGCAGTGCGGGCCAAGGAGGAGAGGGCGTGCCTTCTTGAAGCAACAAAGAAATCAACTTGGCCGGGCTTGGTGGCTCATGCCTGTAATCCCAGCATTTTGGGAGGCCAAGATGGGCAGATCACTTGAGGTTGGGAGTTCGAGACCAGCTTGGTGAAACATGGTGAACCCCTGTCTCCACTGAAAATACAAAATTAGCTAGGCATGCTGGTACAGGCCTGTAATCCCAGCTACTTGAGAGGCTGAGGCAGGAGAATCGCTTGAACCCAGGAGGCAGAGGTTGCAGTGACCCAAAATCGTGCCATTGCACTCCAGCCTGGGCAACAAGAGTGAAACTCTGTCTCAAAAAAAAAAAAAAAAGAAGAAGAAGAAGAAGAAAGAAAAGAAAAAGAAAAACAGAAAAAGAAAGAAAGAAATCAACTCAAACTACCTTAATCAGTAACAGGAATTTATTGCTCACACCATGGAAGAGTCCAGGAGTTTGGTCAGGACCTCGCTGTTTCTCTGCATTTCTGAAAGTTCTGCTCATCTCTGTTTTGGTTTTATCAGCTTTAGCACAGTCTCAAGATAGCTATTGGCCTCCGCTGAGGTTCACATGCTTTCCTTTTCCTGTGGATGACAGAGTGAACAACCTAAGCTTTGCACTGACTGGGTCTCCCCTGAACTACTTTTTGGAGAGTGCCACATGCAATTGGCTTAAACTTTGGTTAATGACTCAGTCAGTGAGCAAGAGCACCACAGTTTAGACTAATCAAAGTCAACAAAGCAGGAAGGATGAGGTCTCGCCAATCAAGTTCCCAGGCTGCTGAGTGACGGGAGAGGCTTGGAATGGCCACTTTAGGAGATTTTAGATATTTTGGAGAAAGGCCTCTAAAATATACCACCTCTTCCCTTAGTCATAAAGTTAGCCATGGGGAGCATTTATACTTTAAAGATTAAGGATATTACTGCTAAAGGTAAGCCAGGAAAAATTAAACAAAAAAAAATTAGGATGGGCGTGCTTTAAAGTTCAGCCCAGACAAGTCAAAATGTTCTTCCACAGAACAGTCCTGCCTCAGCAATGGAAGGAACCAGCCAGGCACGGTGGCGCAAGCCACCTGTAATCCCAGAATTTTGGGATACCGAGACAGGAGGATCACTGGAGGTCAGGAATTTGAGACCAGCATGGCTAACATGGCAAAACCCTGTCTCTACTAAAAATACAAAAATTAGCCAGGCATGGTGGTGCATGCCTATAATCCCAGCTACTCAGGAGGCTGAGGTGGGAGGATTGCTTGAACCCAGGAGGCAGGGGTTGCAGTGAGCCGAGATTGTACCACTGCACTCCAGTCGGGTGAAGGAGTGAGACCCTATCTCAAAAGAAATAAAAAGAAATGGAATGAACCATTGGCTACAGTACTACACCCTACGGCCCTTTTTATTGGACATGATGTTGCTTATGTCTAAGGCACACTTTATTCACTAGAACAAGATTAGATAAAGAACCATTAAAAATCTTCTGTATTGGGAGTCTGAGGTGGGTGGGGGATCGCTTGAGCCCAGGATTTTGAGAACAACCTGGGCAACGTAGTGGGACCCCATCTCTATTTTTTTAAAAAATCTTCTGGAAATAAGGCAAGTGGAGGCATTATATGAAAAGTGTTCCCCTAAGACACTCTGACTGGCTGGGTTGAAGGGTGAGGGTAGAAGGTGGCAGAGATCAGACTGCCACTCTCCTGAGAATCTCTTCCCTGTCCTCATAGCACTGATTTTTTCTGAATGGTCTTGCTGACAGGTGGTTAGTTCAGCATAATGAATTCTGGCTCAGTTAACTACACTCAGGCTCAGTTAACTACACGCAGGGTTGGTCTTATTTTTGCCGGGGGTCGGGGAGTGAGACAGAAGAGAGCCTAAGGTTTTCCAGGTTCTTCCCTATATTGTCTGATGCCAGAAATTCCACAGCATTTCACCTCTTGGCCACATTGAAAAGTAAACATTCTCCCAAGAGGGATTAGTTGGAGTGGCTTTGGAGTTTTCAGGAGTTACAGGGGAGTGAGGGTAGGAACATAAGGAGCCTGGGCAAATGCGGAGGATAAGAGGAAAACGAGCCAGAGAGGGGCTTTCTTTACTACGAAGTGTTTGTGATGACATTGATGACACATTCCTAGACTGGACACAGCAGTCGGCCCATGACATTCAACTTCAAGCCAAAGTGATTTTAATCAGTTAACTCATGGAAGTGGTTCCGATTACAGCACTGTCACACTTTGTATGTTTATATCACCATAAGGTCTCCTCTCTTCCCTGTCTTTACCCCAAGATAGGCAAGAGAATGTATCCTTTCAATGCAGTACATGGAAAATCAGAATCAAGAAACCTGGACTCTGTCAATAACAAGCTGTGTGACCTTGGAAATGTCACCTAACCTGTCTGTGTTTCAGATGCGTTTTTCAGTTGTAAATTCAGGGGAGGTACTAAACTGTCACACAGGTTTTATTTATTTATGTATTTACTTACTTATTTTTTTGAGACAGAGTCTCACTCTGTCAGTCAAGCTGGAGTACAGTGGCGCCATCTCAGCTCACTGCAACCTCCATCTCCCGGGCTCAAGCAATTCTCCTGCCTCAGCCTCCCTAGTGGCTGGGATTACAGGTGTGTGCCACCACACCCAGCTAATTTTTGTATTTTTAGTAAAGATGGGATTTCACCATGTTGGCCAGGCTGGTCTCGAACTCTTGACCTCAGGTGATCTACCTGCCTCTGCCTCCCAAAATGCTGGGATTACAGGAGTGAGCCACTATGCCCGGCCTCGCACAGGTTTTATTTCACCTTTTTTTTTTTTTTTTTCCCTCTCATAAGGATTGGAAACCGCCACACATTTTAAGCAGTAGGGGAGAGGAGACTCAGTGGAAAGACTCATCCACCTAAAATATATTCAAAACAAATCCAGAGGGAGGTTCTGCCTGCTCAGTATTCACCACGTCTATGTGATGAATTGTGCACCCAACACACTGTCAGGCACATGGAGGTGCTCACTATTAATATTGAAAAGTTAGCTTTTACTTGTTTATTAGGTAAGATACATCAAGTCAAGGTATCCAGAAAGATATACAAAGACTATCACTGCCTCCAAATGGCGTGCCTTCTTTTCCCCCCGACACTTAGGCCCCCTCCCAGGAGCAACCAAGCTACTGCTTTCTTGTATATTTCTAGTCAATATATGTATAAACAAGCATATTAGATTATTTTCTCCTCCTCCTTCTCCTTCTTCTTTGCCTTTAAAAGTCATCACATGGGCTGGGCGTGGTGGCTCATGCCTGTAATCCCAGCACTTTGGGAGGCAGAGGCAGGCGGATCACGAGGTCAGGAGATCGAGACCATCCTGGTCAACACGGTGAAACCCCATCTCTACTAAATATACAAAAAATTAGCGGGGTGAAGTGGTGGGCCCCTGTAGTCCCAGCTACTCAGGAGGCTGAGGCAGGAGAATGGGGTGAACCTGGGAGGCGAAGCTTGCAGTGACCCAAGATCGTGCCACTGCACTCCAGCCTGGGCAACAGAATGAGACTCCGTCTCAAAAAAAAAAAAAAAAGGGATCACATTCCCTGCACTCTTATACATTGTTTATTTCATTTAATGTATCCTGGAGATTATTCCATATCAGTGCATTTTTTAAATTCCATTATCAGTGTCTTTTTTTTGTCTTGTTTTGTTTTGTTTCGAGACAGGGTCTTGCTCTGTTGCCCATACTGGAGTGCAGTGGTGCAATCACGGCTCATTGCAGCTTCAACCTCCCAGGCTCAAGCCATTCTCCTGCCTCAGCCTCCTGAGTCACTGGGACTACAGGCATGCACCACATTGGCTAATTTTTATACTTTTTGTAGAGATGGGGTTTCACCATGTTGCCCAGGTGGATCTTGAGCTCCTGGGCTCAAGTGATCCACCCACCTTGGCCTCCCAAAGTGCTGGGATTACACACAGAAGCCACCATGCCTGGCCTGTCTCATTCTTTTAAATGTACATTGTTGTTAACAAGAAAAAAAGATTCCATTCTTTAGATATACAATAATCACATTCCAATAATGGACATTTAGCTTTTGCTGTCACAGTTAACGCGGCAGTGAATTTAGTAGGGGCTCATTAAATGTTTGCCTCCTTGCTTCTATTTTTAAAATTAGCTTTAAAAGGGTGTATTTTGTATATCATATATAATTCACCATTTCTAATTGTTAAATGTAATGATTTGTTTTTAAAAGCAAATCTACTAGGTTGGGCAATCATCACCACAGATTGGTTTTAGAACATTGTCATCACCCCCAACAGATCCTTCAAGCACATTTATTATTAGCATTCTCCCTACTGCCCTCACCTCCAGCCACTGATCTACTTTCTGTCTTTATACTTTCTATTGGACACTTAATTCCATTTATTGTATGGTCTTTTGTGTATGGCTTCTTTCACTAAGCATACTGAGAATGTTTTTGAAGTTCATCTACGTCATACCATGTATCCATAATTTTGTGTTTTTTGTTTTTTTGTTTTGAGAAGGAGCTTCGCTCTGTCACCCAAGCTGGAAAGCAATGGTGTGATCTCGGCTCTCTGCAACCTCCGCCTCCTGGGTTCAAGAAATTATCTTGCCTTGGCCTCCCAAGTGACTGAGATTATATGCACCTGACACCATGCCCAGCTAATTTTTGTATTTCTTAGTAGAGACAGATTTCACCATGTTGGCCAGGCTGGTCTCCAACTCCCGACCTCAGGTGATCTACCTGCCTCAGCCTCCCAAAGTGCTGGGATAACAGGTGTGAGCCACACCCCGCCGTATCCATAGTTTGTTCTTTGTTATTGCTCAGTGGTATTCCATTACATGGCTATGCCACATTTGTCTACCCATTCACCAGTTGGAGTGTTAGGTTATTTCCAATAGATACTTAGGTTGTTTCTGATTTTTGGCTATTATGAATAACCCTGCTAAGAACATTTGTGTGCGAGTCTTTGTGTGAATATACATTTTCATTTCTCCTGGGAAGATAACTCAGAGTGGAATTGCTGGGTCATTTGGTAAATTGATGTCTAACTTTGAAACCCATTTCCCACTTAGGAAAAAAAAAAGGGCAGCTTGTTGCCAGCACTCAATTTTACATAAACAGGCTCTTTGAGGCTGAAACAAATTTGGCTGATTTTCAATGTGAAAATAAAATACAAAAACTGTTTTTGGAGTTATTTCTAAGCAGAAGTTATCTCTAATTCTAATGTGACAGAAATGTATATGATGTTACATCAGGATTAGAGACAACAGTATTCTTGGGGCAAATGGGAAATGGGTTAAGAAACTGCCAAAGTGTTTTCCAAAATGTCTGTACCACTTTTCCATTCCCACCGGCAATGAATGAGCGTTCTTGCTCTTTTCCACATCCTCACCGATATTCCACTCCAGCAAATCCGGACTCATGTTTCAGCTCTGCCACTTGCAGGCTGTGAGAAGTTATGCTACTTACACCAACCTTTAGAAGTGACTGAAGCTTCCAAGTCATTAGCTGGGAAATAGCAAAGAACACCCACCAGACAAGTTCACTGTGAAGATGAAATACGATCGTGTCTGTGAAGTGCCCAGCCTTGGGGCTGACACACAGTAGGCTCCCGAAATGTGTTAAGTGTCTCTCCCCACATGGTCTGCCGTCCTCCCTAGGCAATTTACAGAAATCATCTTTGAATAAGGTTCCCTAACTAACACGGCTCTGGGTATTAGGTGGTGGCAATCACCTAATTTGCGAGATGGCAAATTCAGGAAAACAATTGCCATTGGATTAGGCTGGGTAATCAGAACTAATCCCTCCTGTCCCCACTGAGTAGGCGCTCTAACTGCTGGCCTTCCTGCCAGCTCCACAAGAGCTGGTTACCCGTGGTCTGCTTGTGAGCTATGACCTCTTCCCTGATCCTTTCTGCTGACAGCAGGCTTTCTGGTGACAGCAGCTATGCGACTTGCTGGCTATTGAGGGTGGGGGAAGAAGGATGCAGACTGGTTGGGGGAAGGGGGTTGCAGATTAGTCAGAATAAAGCTTGACATCACTTGAGTGTTTTAAATGTTCAAATAACGCTCCTATAGCCTTTGTTCTCCACCAATTTGAGATAAATACATTATTTTTATAATCTTGCCAATGTTAAACCCGAAGCCACTAGCAGCAGCTAACACTTGCATAGTGCATACTTTATATACTATTCAGAACAGCATTACATAGACTGACTCAAATTCCATAATGGTCAAATGAATAGGTGCTGCTATTACATTAGTTTTATACAAGAAGTGACTGAGGCAGACTGATGATCAGTTAGTGAGTGGCAGAGTGGAGGTTTGAGCCTAGGGAGCAGGTGCAGGAGTCCATATCCCGCAACATGACGTTACTCTGCTACCTGTCAAGGGTCCTGCCCATTTTACAGTAGCTATTAAAATGTGATATGTGGGCCGGGTGTGGTGGCTCATGCCTGTAATCCCAACTGCTCAGGAGGCTGAGGGAGGAATCGCATGAACCCAGGAGGCAGAGGACGCAGTGAGCTGAGATTGTGCCATTGCTCTCTAGCCTGGGCGACATAGTGAGAGTCTCTCTCAATAAATAAATAAATAAATAAATAAATTCAAATACAAATAAAAAGAAACTTGCCACGACCCACTGTTTAGGGCAAATCTCTCTCAAACCTTTTTTTCTCTGCTCTCCCACCACTACAATGACAATCATCAACACAGAGGAAGAGGAAGGCTTCTGTGACCAAAGTCGTGGTGGATTTGCCCCATACGCCAAGCTGCAGACACCGCTGGCATGTTCTTGGATTCAGTTCCGACACTTTCTACCTGGAGATAGTGTCAGATCCCACAGGTTGTGGGCCCAGTCCCCAAGGCTACTCCTCACCCATCCCCCGAACCCCCGGACAACCAGCTGTGAGTCAAGGCTTCCGGAACTTCTGACTGACTGGCTTCAAGTTGGGGTTCCCATGAGCACCTCTTGGGGTTAATTTGCTAGAGTGGCTCACAGAACTCAGGGAAACACTTACTTTTACTGGTTTATTACAAAGGTTATTTTAAGGATATAAATAAACAACCAGATGCAGAGATCCATAGGGCAATTTGCAGGAGCTTCGGTCCCCATGGAGTTGGGATGCACCATCCTCCCAGCGTGTGGATGAGTTCTTCACCTCCTGTCAGCCTCCACGTGTTCAGCTGTCTGGAAGCTCCCCAGACCCTGTCCTTTTGGGCTTTTATGGAGGCTTCGCTACATAGGCATGATTGAGAACCATGTAGAAATGTGATTGGACAAAAAGCACCTGATCTGAACCCAGCAAGCCTGTCTGTTCAGACTTTTCTCGACATTCTTTTCTCTGTGTGGCTTTCTTTCCCCTAGGGTACGGGGCAGGAATGAGGGTCTTTTGGAATGAGGGCTTTTGACCACAATCAGAGTCCTGCCTTGGACAGGTAAAAGGAGGATAGAAGGTCAGAAAGAGAGGGAGAGATTCTGTTTCCCAGGGCCAGAAGTGGCCCAACATTATAACAAGGACTATGGGAGTTAGGAGCCAGGAACTGTGGATGGAAACCAATAAATATACAGATAATATCCTAACACCTTAACCACACAGCAAAAAAAAGAGGCAAATCCGGCATTCTTTCCAATGAGCACATGTTTTTCCAAGGTCATCTGTGAAGCCTACCACAAACTCCTCCACTAATCCCAATAATTCAATATTGATTGTTCATCTCTAGCAGAGAATGATACATCCGTTATCAAGGGTTCTCACCTTCAGAGAAGCCACGAAACACGAGCCACAGCCTGACTTAACTGTCCTTTTCCTCTCCAGAGTACAGTCAGTGCTCTGTGGCTGAGGTATGTGGTCACTAAACTGACTGCGTGAGTCAAATAGTGTGTGTTTGTCAGTATTTTCACATGTGGGACAACACTGTCAGGAAGTCGTCACCTGGGGAGGAGTCACAGATGACACAGAAGCTCCTCAACGTCAGCCCAGCTCTTGACAGCTGGATTTATCCTTTCCTCCTTCTCCATCCATAGCAGTGATCTCCAGGAATGAGAACGGAAGGTCATGTCCTGTAAATTACTATTACAGGTGAGAATTACACCCAGAGACATTTTTACATATTAGTTGGTATACCACTTTAAAAAAGAATTACTGTGGTAACCCACAGCAGAAAAGGAAACTGATGAAACAAGTGAACTCTTTCCTTATACTACACTGATTACCATTATGAAAACTAATTATGTAACAGATTTTCACAAGGCAATTGACATACGTATCCTCAGACTATTATCGTTCCCTCCTTTTACAGATGAGAAGTTAGGCTCAATGCCTTGCCTTATAATTGGCAGAGCTGGACGTAGATTTGTTTCTGGCAGGTGGCAAAGCCTGCATTGTGTTCACAGTTCTATGGGGCCTCCTGGTCAGGAGGGTGTTTTCTTGCTATGAGAGCTGCCCTGTCCCCCACTGTCCCCCTCCATTTGAGTAACTTCCCTAGGAATGTGAAGAGTGGGGTAGTCATCCCTCTGTCTCTACAGGTGCTTCTAAAAAGCATTGCTGATTTGCCACAAAAAGGAATGAAGTACTGATACAGGCGACAACATGGTCAAACCTCAAAAACATTGTGTTAAGTGAAAGCTTCTATTTACATAAAATGTCCAGAATAGGCCAGGCTCTGTGTCTTCTGCCTATAATCCCAGCATTTTGGGAAGCCAAGTGGGAGGATTGCTTGAGCCCAGGCATTCAAGACTAGCCTGGGCAATGTAGTGAGACCCTGTCTCTAGAAAAAAAAAAAAATTCTTAATAGACAAATACATAGAGACAGAAAGTAGATTAGTGATTGCCTCTGGCTGTATGTGTCATGGGGGTGGGGGGTGGAAATGGGGAGATGAGGAGGTAAAAGGGGTGTAGGAATTCTTCCTAGGGTAATGAGAATGTTCTAAAATGGATTGTGGTGATGGTTGCACAATTCTGAATATAGTGAAAGCTATTGAATTGTACACCTTAAATGAGTAAATTGTGTATGATATGGTAATTATATCTCATTAAAGCTGTAAAAGAGCTGGGCATGAAGGCTCAAGCCTCTAGTCTCAGCTACTCAGAAGGCGGAGGTGGGGGGGGATGCCTTGAGCCCAGGAGTTCAAGACCAGCCTTGGGCTGGTGTTAAATCTGGTTTTTAAAAAATACCAATTGATATCAATTCCTCAACCACCAAACGTACTGTAACCTCATCTGGAATGGAGGTATCTATTTGCTATCTAGCAGATGAATTTTCTTCCTGTGCTGTGCAACTAATTTGCCAACTATGCTGAGAGGGGTTTACTATGCTCTGAAACACCACACATATTAACTGGAGCCCCATGTCATCCAGTCTCTGCACAGCTAAGTTTAAGAAATTCTATAACCAAAAATAATTGGAAATGTAAGTCATTTGTTAAATAATGTCAAAAGGACCCAATCACAACCACAATGCATAGTTTCTGAAAAATCTTCAGTTCAGCCTCTCTTGCTCAGTCTTCCACACCTGTCCCAGCAGGTATGTCTCTCAAACCTCTCTCCCATCTCATGTGTTCTGTCCCACACCCAAGCAGTTTTCTCTCTTTTTGGTGCTACCATATCACTTCTTCAACCTTACAGCTTTTTCTTCCCATCATGTGAATTAATTGAACTTCAGGTTTAAGCACAATGTTGCTTCCTGCACACACTCTGCCTGAGGAAGGGAAGGCAGTGTATTCCCCTACATTAATTTATTTAACCCTGATATTTATAGAGTCTAGGTGCTTTATGGAGGGGCAGTTTGGGAACACTTTTTGGGAAATACAGTTCCCACCGTATTTCTAAACAGAACATCTTGAGATGAAGGAAATACTGTGGGAACTTCTAAAGCAGCAGGAGTGATCTCAAAAGAAAGCACTAGAGGCATTTGTGCGCAGAATGCTCCAAGGGCAGCATCCACCAAGCAAGGGGGGCCTCATGGGCCAAGATCTGTTCTTCACACAAGGCCCTGATCCCAGAAGGGTGCCGTCTTTTTATTATTCCTTTTGAGGTGGAGTCTCGCTCTGTCGCCCAGGCTGGAGTTCAGTGGCGCCATCTCGGCTCACTGCAACCTCCGCCTCCCAGGTCCCGGTTCAAGCAATTCTCCTGCCTCAGCCTCCTGAGTTGCTGGGATTACAGGAATGAGCCACCATGCCCAGCTAATTTTTGTATTTTGAGACAGGGTTTCACCGTGTTGGCCAGGATGGTCTTGAACTCCTGACCTTGTGATCTGCCCGCCTCA
>NW_012111808.1:6018707-6031172 GCF_000951035.1 Colobus angolensis palliatus | reverse complement strand
GTCTCGGCCTCCCAAAGTGCTGGGATTACAGGCTTGAGCCACCGCGCCCGGCCGCCGTCTTTGGTTTAATGCTCTGATGTTACCATCTTAAAATCCTTAATCCTGTTTGCACAAAGAACCCCTCATTTTCGTCTTGAGCCGGGCCCTGCAAGTTATGTTGCTCATCCTGCTATTGCGGCAAGGGTCCTCAAACATCACTGGCCCTGCACTCCCTCCTTCTCCCTCTACTCACTTCTGCTCATCAGGAGGTTTTAGGTGTTGGTGAGACCTTGAACTGTCCTCAGGGAACTTGTCTCTGACAACTCGCCTCTCAGGGTATCTGAGACAATCTGGAAAAGTGGGAAGAAATAGGGAGGAAATATTTCTAAATGGGTAAGAAGCTGCAACCGACACTCATATGGAAAGGGGTGTCCCCTTTGGCAATACAGCTGTGGCTGCTTTAATTTGGCCTCTCCTACCCAGAGCTTAGCTCAGGCGTCTGTTTTGGGGCACTCAGCATCCCTGGATTCAGCATTTGCAGTCGCTAGCCGCCCCTTCCCTGTTCAGGCTAACCACACTGCACTGTGGTTCTTTTCTTTCTCTGAGCTCTGTGGTGTGGGAGAACAGCCGCCATTGTGAAGAAGTGGACGCTACTGTGTAGACAGAGCTAAATGCCCTTTCGAAGCATGGGGCTCCACAAAGGAGAGGTCTGGCCAAGTGGAGCCAGCTTGTATCTGCCGGCAGCGTGGAAAGGAAAGCGTTCTCTGGATTCAGACCAACCTGCGCCCTCAGGGCTGGCTCGTATCTGTGCAAGCTGTGCCCTGCAAAGCTCCAGTGGTGCCTTACACTGTCAGGCTGTCAGCCTGCACAGCCCTGAAGGACAACCGCAAGGCAGCTGCTGCTTGAGCTGTGTGATCCTGAGCAAGTTGTTGAACCTCTCTGAGTCTCAGGTTCTGCATCTGTAAAATGTAGGAGACATTAGTAACTATCCTTTAAGTAGCTTCAAAGAGATTAAGTGAGATAATATATCTGGTGACTAAGCAAGTGTTTAGTGCTTGCCTTCCCCTGGGGCACCCATCTGATGCTCAGAAGGAGCAGTGGTATCCTGATTTCAAAATATCTCCTACCTGGACATCATTTCAACAGAACCAACCTGTTTTTTGGAGGCAAAGAGACACACAAGCTTTTTGGAGCACAGTATGAAAAGACTTTAAGAAGAGAAAGGAAGGAGAATGAGAGGAGGCGGCACTAACCATAGGCTCATGGGATGCTTCCCTCTCTATTGGAGCTCTGGCTGCCCTGGGATCTGCCTAGGACAATAGGATTCATGGTTCTCAATCAGGGTACTCCCCACCCCCCTGCAGTGTCTGCAGACTTTTTGACTGTCATGCATGGAGGGGTGGGGGTGCTATTGTCATCTGGTGGGTAGAGGCCAGGGATGCAGCTAAATGTCCTGCAATGCACAGGACATCCCCGAAACAGAGAAGGATCCAGCCCACCTACCAGCAGCACCACGGCCTGGAAAGGCTGCCCAGACCTTCAGTCTGTCCACCAGCCAGCGTACAATGAGCTGCCAGGGCGGCACCTTGTGGTTTCTGGAATTCCTAAGAAAGCCAGAGAAATCCCAGAACACATGGTGATGTCGGGGATTTTTTTTTTTTTTTTCCAGATTCATGTGGCATGAAAGGATGACAGACTCCGAAGGGCCCCAGAGGCCCCCGCTGTGTTTTTTGTCTACATTGCTTTCCCAGAAGGTTCCTGAGAAGTCAGACGCTGTGCTTCGCTGCATAATATCTGGTAACCATCACTAGACTAGCTAATCATCCTCTAAAATCTCCCTGCATACCAGGTTTCTTGGCTCACAAAGGCATTACTAAAACATCATTTGGGAAAATTACCTTGGAAATGTTTTTTTTTTTCTGTGTAATCACTGAAGCAACTCCATCCTCTATGATTTGTTTCTAAAAGATTTCTTTGAGTGACTTCCTGGACACAATTCAGTGACCTTCACTTCACCTTGTGGTTCTGGGTTAGGCAGCTCTCACACTGGTTATTTTTTTTCAGATAATCCACTCTTAATTTTCTTTCTTTCTTGGGTGTCCTTAACCATAGCTTAAATTCATGGGGCACAGAGGAATGGCATGAATAACTTCTTTTCAGTAAATTGATGGAACTCTTCTATTATTCTTTAATTTTTTTTTGGAGATGGAGTCTCTGTCACCCAGGCTGGAGTACAGTGGCATGATCTTCGCTCACTGCCACCCCCGCCTCCTGGGTTCAAGCGATTCTCCCGCCTCAGCCTCCTGAGTAGCTGGGACTACAGGCACCCACCACCGCACCTGGCTAATTTTTTATTTTTATTTTTATTGTGTTTTTTTGAGACAGAGTCTTGCTCTATTGCCAGGATGGAGTGCGATGGCACGATCTTGGCTCACTGCAACCTCTGCCTCCTGGTTTCAAGTGATTCTCCCACCTCAGTTTCCCAAGGAGCTGAGATTATAGGTGCCCGCCACTACACCCGGCTAATTTTTGTATTTTAGTAGAGATGGGGTTTCACTATGTTGGTCAGGCTGGTCTCGAACTCCTGACCTCAGGTGATCTGCCCACCTCGGCCTCCCCAAAGTGCTAGGATTACAGGTGTGAGCCACTGCGCCCGGCTCGCCTGGCTAATTTTTATATTTTTAATAGAGATGGGGTTTCACCATGTTGGCCAGGATGGTCTTGATCTCTTGACCTCATGATCTGTCTGCCTTGGCCTCCCAAAGTGCTGGAATTACAGGCATGAGCCACTGTGCCTGGCCCTAATTGCTATCTTAAAACTGGTTAAATTAGTCTCTCCTCTGCACACCTTCTTCAAGGATGCTAAGAAGTGAAAATCTTAAAACGGAGGCAATGGGTGACCAGTGGAGAAAAAGCAGGGAATGGAGATTCCCCCTGAACTAGAGAATAAAGAACTCAGAATTGATCAAGTATGGGTACTCCCAGCGGTCAAAGGATTTATCATTCAAAGAACATAACATAAAACAATTGGGTAGGGAAGTGATATCTTGTACCTCATGAGTGGTTCTCTTTTCTTTTTTGGATTATGTCTCTCCCCTTGAAAACATGAAGGTTCCAATGGTGTTTCTTGAAGGGCAGACAGAAAACTCTTCTCCCCGTTTTTTTTTTTTTTTTTTTTTGAGACAGGGTCTCTCTTGCTCTGTTGCCCAGGCTGGAGTGCAGTGGCACGATCTCAGCTGACCGCAACCTCCACCTCCCAGGTTCAAGTGATTCTCGTGCCTCAGCCTCCTGAGTGGCTGGGCTTCCAGATGCACACCACCATGCCCAGCTCATTTTTGTATTTTTAGTAGGGATGGGGTTTCGCTATGCTTGCCAGGTTGGTCTCTGATCCTGTTTTTCTAAGTCCAGATAGGAGAGGGGGTGAGCTTCAGCAACGGCTGCCTTTCGCTAGCAGAAGTCGTCGTAAAACCTCGATTTCAGCCTGGAGCTGCAGTGTAGAACTGTGCGCTCAGCCTCTCCAAGCCCAGGCTTCTGTCTCTGTGATGGTCCATCGTCCGTCATTCAGACAGACAGAATGGTGCAAGCTGACCTTGAGTCTTCAGAGCAGAGCCTTCGTGTGTTTGGACACGCCCTGAACTTGGCTGCGGTCCCCTCGCCCAGATACTTCTGAAATGTTTAGGAGGTGGCTCTCAATATGTGACCCACAGTAGGTTCCAAAAACAAGGGGAGGACTTTCAGGTAAGATTTCCAGCAAGTGGCAGGAGAAAAGAGAACCACCCACAAGATACCAGATATCACTTCCCTATGCAAGTCTCATTTCTGGCTGATTGTTCAGATCTATACTGCACAGGGGAAAAAAACAGTCAGCCATTAGGAAACTGGGGGAAATCAATCAGCCCTCATCAGCCTGAATGAAAAACTGGAATCCAAGAGATCAGAATGAGTTCCCAGGCCCAGCTCAATGAATATTTTATGTATTTTCTTCAAAACAGCCACATACCCACAAAAAGGAGGAATTAACTGCTTCCTATAAAGGAGTGTGATGAAACAGTGTTAAAGGGGGACACAGGACTGATAAGAACAGGCAGAAATGAATTATGATCAGAAATCCCTTGATAGTTTTTCAGGGAAGCCCATTTTTTGGTGTCTTTTTATAGGCAAATGCCCGTAAGAGACTCAGCCACGCAGCTGCTGGAGGACTTATCCTTGCATGCAGGTCTATCTGTTCCAAGCCCCAGGGTCACTTCTCAGGCATTTACCTGAAGGAGAAGGCAAGGAGGAAAAATCCACAGTTGCCAAAAAAAGCACATTCATGGCATGAGCACAGCGGCAGCCTAGCTGGGAGACACAGAGAGGGAGGGAGGGAGGAGGACTCAGCATTTTCAGGTCCTGCTCACGGTGCAGGTGCAATTCTAACGGACTTTTTCTTCCCTCTGTACTTCTTTTGTCTTTCCTCTTTCTATGGAGTTCGTTTTTCTTTCTTTCTTTCTTTTTTTGAGACAGCGTCTCACTCTGTCTCCCAGGCTGGAGTGCAGTGGCACAATCATGATTACAGCTCCCTTCAGCCTCGACCACACAGGCTCAGGTCATCCTCCTGTCTTAGCCTCCCGGGTAGCTGAGACTACAGCTGCACACCACCACACCCAAATAACTTTTGTATTTTTTGTAGAGACGAGGTTTTGCCATGTTGCTCAGATTGGTCTTAAACACCTAGATTCGAGTGATCCACCCATCCACCTCGGCCTCCAAAAGTGCTGGGATTATAGGCATGAGCCACCATGCCTGGCCAGAACATGGGGTTCTCATCTTAATGGTCTCTGTAGTTGCTTGCCAAAAATCATGCAATAAATAAGACAAAAATACAAGAATATTCCTAAGACAGATTAAGAATAGTGTATTGTTTCCAAATACCAGGCTTTCCTTCCTGCATATATAGCACATTTCCATATATTTTCAGTGACATGAAGGCTAATGAGAAAGCTCTTTGGAACACAATGGAAACCTTCCTGCTCTGTAACAAGAGGCAAAAATCCTAAGGGGTGGATGAAATTCCTGGAGGTTTTATCGGATTAGCCCATTAACATCATGTCCCATTACTGAACACCAGGAAAGGATGAATCTCTTCTAAGGGAGAAAGTGTAGGTCAATTTCTTTGATGATATCAGTAACATACACATAGCATCAGTCTGGGAAGCCTACATTCCAGACTCTTCATCCTCAGGAAGAAAGTGGCATTTGCAAATCCACTTTGTTCTCCTCTCTTTTGTACCATAACTAACACACTAACTTTCAGCACTATTAAAGTATAATTTTCAAAAAGGTAAAATGATTCCCATGCAGATAAGAAATACATATTTTAAAGACTTTATTCAACTCATTAATTAGAAAAGAAACCGGAAACTATTAAGGTCTGAGGAGCTAGGTGTGTATAGGTAATTTAAAAAAGGAATGTCGGGATAAAACTACTGGGTTAGGTGTAGCACTGGTTAATATCCTACACAGCAATAAACACTAACTTACAGGGTTATGTTTTCTCCTAGATGGAAATTATTTGCACTTCTATTGGATAAAAACCTACAAATTAACATATAACTTCACTTTAAATCAGTAGTTATCATTGAGTGAAACAAAGTATATGACCGAAGACCACGCTTGGATGGGCCTTTGCCTTCATATGACATTGAAAAAAGATACTATTCATATCTTTGCCTGATTTCCAAGTATTGGACAATTTTTCCTAACAGCACGTTGAGATTAGGGGTAGCATTTTTCATTTTGTATCCCACCCATCAGCACAGCACCATCTTAGGTACATAACATGCTCAATCGTGTCTACTGAATAATGTGTTTATTTGTATCAGCAAGAAGCCTTTTCAATTCCTCACCTAACATAATCCATCATCCTCATCCCTGTTGCTTACTGTCCATCCTTGTTCATAGCTTTATGGGGTTTTTTTTTTTCCCTAAAAATACCTAAACTAATAAGGATATTTTTCTTTCTTTATTGTCAGGTCAGCCCAAGCCAGAGGTAACTTGGTATAAGAATGGTCAAACCATGGATGAGAGTGGCATTGTTTCCAGCTATGAATTCTTTGAGAATCAGTATATTCATGTGTTACATCTCTCTTGGTAAGTGGCTATACCCCTGTGGACTGTTTACTAATATCCCTATATTCTGTCATGTGCTAGTTACTATGAGGTAAGGCCAAAAGATGGCTCATATTTGCTTCTAGAGTCCTAATTTTAGATGCTATTAGCAGGCATCAGCCAAAGCACCCAGCAATGACGATTTCCTGAACTCTGTTCAGTAACTAATTATACTCCCCTAATTTGCTGCTGTCAATGGAGTTAAGCTTTATCTAGAATTTTATTCAAGGTGATCCAGCCACTGCCATCCATTAAATAAGCTTTTCATTTCATCTTGATCTCTCTGGAAAGTAAAGAAAGTGTGATAGGATCTCAGCATTGTTGTCCAACCTTCCATGGGTAGGAAGGAAGGAGAAGTGGCTGGCAGTGATCCCACAGCACGTTGGTGGTGGAGTTCAGGCTGGAAGCCATACCCCCGGCTTTATTTTAGGAAGTAGTATGGTCCAGTACAGTGATTTCAAATTCTTTTTTGTTCCTCCAAGAGCTCTTGTTTGGATAAAACCAGGAAACTCAATAGGTAAGGGAGAGAAAATACAAACTGCTCAGGGTGAGGCTGGGTAGGGAGTCTGTACTTTTGATCCTCAGTGCTACTAAATTGGTCACAGTGCCCTTATGGGGGCTCAGAGGAGCCTGAGAGTTCTTCAAAACATGGTATGAAAATGAGTGGTAGGCGTGGGAGTGTGCTGATAGCCTTGAGTCTGAGATTTAAAAAAAGACTTGTTGAGTTCCAGCTCTGCCATTTTCTTGCTGTATAACCTTGGCCAGTTGCTTAATCTCTCTGAAACTCAATTTTATCATCTGTCTTCATGATGACAGAGAGAGTTAAAGAATGTAATGCTTGTAGAAGTTTCATTATAGAGGAGTTGTTCATAAACATGAGGCTTTCTTATCTCCCATCTATTACTTTGTTTAAAGTAACAGGCTGAGCGTGGTGGTGGCTCATGCCTGCAATCTCAGCACTTTGGGAGGGTGAGGCAGGAGGATTGCTCGAGGCCAGGAGTTTGAGACAAGCCTGAGCAACAGAGTGAGACTTCGTCTCTACAAAAAAATTGAAAAATCGGCTGGGCATGGTGGCTTATGCCTGTAGTCCCAGTTACTCGAGAGGCCAGGGTGGAGGAATTGCTGGAGCCCAGGAGTTTGAGGCTGCAGTCAGCTATGATTGCACCACTGCACTCCAGCTTGGGTGACAGAGTGAAATCCTGTCACAAAAATAAGTAAATATGTAAATAAATAATAAACATCAGACATTAGTTTACCATGGTTGAAATGCTTACCTGACTTACAGCATATCTAGCCTAACATTTAAGATACCCATTACTCATCTATTCTTTCATTCTTTAGATAATATTCTTCAGGCACCTACATATGCCAGGCATTTTGCTTAATGCTAGAGATGGCGGTAAATAAATAACACAAACATCATCCACACCCTTACAAAACATCAATTCTGGCATAGACGTTCAGTGGTGAACAAAGAAAGCCATTCTTCCTCTTACCACTCCAATGAACCTGGGAGGCAGCCAGACTGGCGTTTGCTGGCCCTTGACCATGGCCTGGACTTTCCTACTTCTTCATTCCAACCTTATCAAAGTCTCCCCTTCCTCATCTTTATCCCATTCAGCTTAGAAACCACCCGTGAGGTTCACAGGTGAGATTCCAGCTACCCATGGGTCTGTCCAGCCTCAAACATTCTCATCTCCTTTGATCTTGATGAACACGCCTCTCTTTTGGTGGTTATTCATTGCTCAGGATTGATGACAAGTTCAGTAGACTATGGGCCTCACAGGGGGCAGGAGCCCTCTCTGATTCACACAAACATCCCCTAGAACCTGGCACAGTGCCTGCAACATAAATATTTGTTGAAAGATTGATGGAGATATCTATCTATCTATCTATCTATCTCCCTTTCTCTATCTATTGTTTTTGTGGTTGGTTTATCTAGATCAATGTTAGCAAACATTTTTCTAAAAGGGGCAGATAGTATTTTAGCCTTTGCAGGCCAGATGCAAAAATAGGCCACAACTATTTACGTCTGTCATAGATACTATGCTTTTTTTAAAAAAGAGCATAGTTGTGTACCAATAAAACTTTATTTACAAAAACAGATGAGGGAACAGATTTGGCCTGTGGGCTATAGCTTTCCCACCCTGGTAATATCCTTGAGGATCTACACGCTGAACCTCTTTGTATGTTTCCCACTCTTGCTTATTTGCCTCTGAGCATTCAACGCATATTTCCTAATTTTACTCTCACAATAAACCAAAATATTATACCCACATGTTAGCCAGAAGAGAAGCTTGACATGCGTTCTTTTAAGAACTGATATTTGCTATTACTGTTTTATGTTCCATATACAGGATGAGGATATAAAGGGATGGAGGAATAAGAAGCCCATGAGGAAGCCCCAGAGGCAGGTGGGCAAGTCAAAGCAGGAGGTATACAAAGCAGGAGGAGAAACTTGGGAAGGGAACTTGCCCTGTGGAAGGTTCAGGCAGTCACCACTCCCTGCTCTGAGATCCAGCACCATAAAAATTGAGGATTTGACACAACAGAATCCACTCTTTCCAAGCTCCTGGGCTCCCATTTTGAAAAATAACCCATCTACTAAGAAAAGTATTCAGTCGTAATGCAAGAAATGTTGGCAGAGCCCTATAATAGATGTGGTCACGTTTTGCTGCTTACTAGTAAGTATTCTGGGCACTAATGATCGTGGAAAGTTCTGACTTTTTATACCAGTAGTTCTGAATTCTAGCTGCCCATTAGTATCACCTGGGGAGCCTTTAAAACCCACTGATGCTTGGGCTTCGCTCTTGACCAATTAAATCAGAATCCCAGGTGATTCTAGTGTTTTGCCGAAAATGAGACACGCTGTATGTCCTAAGCATTCATCTGCAAAGTAATCTGACTTATACCAGTATGTTAACTGCTGGTGAGGAAAATGAATGGAATTTTGTGCAAATGCCTTTCAAAGATTAAAAGTTAGTTGTTCATTATAATATTAGTCTCAAAATTTCCTGGTATACACCGTCAACCACTGGATTAGCTCATAGCCCAAAGAGAAGTACTTTTCTTCACCTACATTTGGTCTTTCGGTCATTAAATCCAAGCTTTTAGATATTTGAAAGCTCCTGTTTCTGTGTTTCCCAAGGGCTTTTTTTGGTTTAACAAATCTAATCTGCAGTTCTGCTTGGAGGCTAAGAGCCCTGCGGTTGTATTTATGAACCTTTTGATTTTCTTTCTTTCCTCTGTCTTCCTTGCATTCTCCTCCTCATGCCGTCCTCATCTCATGAACCTGGGCACTTCAGGCGAGTGAGACGGCGGGGAAGACATTTATCATTGCTGTTGTAACCTTTACATTACCACAGGTCAAGTGTGCTTGGCAGGGAAGAGAAATGGAAAGCCAAGAAGGCATTTCCAGGGAGAGAAACATCAATAATCACATTATGGTATGCACTGTAGTTTGAAATAGAGTTTTGTTTTTTGCTTTTTGTTTTTCCCAAAAGATGTAGGAGTTGAAGGGTGGAGAGGAAAATGCAAATAGATGTTTTCTACCTCATAATGAAAGCAAATTGCAACGATGTGTATACAAATGGGGAATTGTGGTCTCTTATGAACACAATGTAAAGAAAGGCAGCAAAGCAACAGATAAAAATCTGTCCAGGAACCCACACTTAGATATACCCTCTCCTCAGCGGGGAGGCCTCCTTTGATGGTTGCAATCACATGGCTGTGCTGAGAGCCAGCAGGAGGGAGGTGGAAGGAAGGGGGAGGGGGCCGAGGACACACAGGAGCAGCAAAGCTCCGCCCCTGCCTGGGCTAAAGGGGGACAAAGCAGCCCCTCTGCTCTCTCATCAACTCTGCCCTAGCATCGGCTGGGCTGGGGACAGGTCTGTAGAGCACCGAGCAGGGACAATGACCAGGAGAACGGCACAGTCACCACAAGCCAATCAGCTCATGGAGTGTATACACAGTTGAATAGTGTCCCCCAAATCCATGTCTGCCTGGAGCCTCAGAATGCGACCTTATTTAGAAACAGGATTTCTGCAGGTATAATTAGTGAAGGAGTTCATATTGGATTAGGTTGTTGGATTGTTACGGAAAAGGGGTTCCAATCCAGACCCCAAGAGAGGGTTCTTGAACCTCACACAGGAAAGAGTTTGGGGCAAGTTCATAGAGTAAGTGAGAGCGGGTTTATTGAGAAAGTAAAAGAATGGCAGAGCAGCGGTGTGGCCTACTCGCCTGAGTATACTTATTATTGATTATATGCTACACAAGGAATGGATAATTTATGAGTTTTCTGGGAAAAGGGCAGAGATTTCCTGGTCTCTCCTATTTTTAGATTATATAGGGTAACTTCTAAATGTTGCCATGGCATTGGTAAACTGTCATGGTGCTGGTGGGAGTGTCTTTTGGCACCTAACACATTATAATTAGCATATGAGCCATGAGGACAACCAGAGGTCACTTTCATTGCCATCTTGGTTTTCGTGGGCTTCGGCTACTTCTTCACCGCATCCTGTTTTATCAGCAGGGTCTTTGTGACCTGTATTTTGTGCCTCCTGTCTCATCCTGTGACTAAGAATGCCTAACCTCCTGGGAATGCAGTCCAGTAGGTCTCAGCGTTAGTTTACCCAGCCCCTATTCAAGCTGGAGTCACTTTGGTTCCAACACCTCTCACAGGGTGGGTCCTAATTCAATGACTGGTATCCTTTTAAAAAGGGAAAACAGAGCTACAGAGACACACAGAGAAAAAATGGCGGTGGGAAGACAGAGACAGAGATTGGGGTGATGCAATGGCAAGCAGAGACATGCCAAAAATTGCCAGCAGCCACCCAAAACTAGGAAGGGGCAAGAGAAGAGTCTTCCCTGGAACCTTCAAGGGACCATGACTTGATGACAACTTGATTTTAGACTTTTTGGACACGAGAACTGTGGAAGAATAAATTTCTGTTGCTTTTTGCCACCCAGTTTGTGGTAGTTTGTTATACAGCCCTAGGAAGCTAAAACCTGGGTTTACCGAGCAGTCCCGTGAAAGGAGGCAGGGCTTTTTGCCTACCTGGACATAAGCACTGGCCAGATTTATCTGAGAATGCAGTGTTGGTTCCAGACACACCAGCTGAGTTCATCCAGACCACCCAGTGGGAGATGTCTAGGGACCACGGGGCAAAAACATTTTTTTCAAGTCTGCCCCAAATTCACAATTGATTATTCAAGGATTTGAAGGGGAAATCAATAAGGTTTGGGTCACTTGTGTTTTTCCCCCAGGGGACATTTGCTAATGTCTGGAAACATTTGGATTATCTTGACAGGAGGGGGTGGGGTGCTACTGTATCTGGCAGGAGGAGGCCAAAGCTGCTGCTGAACATTGGACAGTAAGCAGGGCAGCCTCCACAGTCAGAACTCTCCAATCTAAGATGTCTGGAGCACCAAAGTTGAGCAACTTTAGCAAACTACCACAAAACTGGTGGGCTCTGAAAGAGCAATAGTTTCTTAGTTCTCATGGGTCTGTGGGCTGGGGGCTGGTTCTCTGCTGGTTTTCCCTGGCTTTCTCATGCTCATTCATGCCACTCAAGTCCATTTAAGGATTGGTTGGGCTGGAAGGTCCAGTGTGGTTTCCCTGGCAGGACTGGCAGTGGATACTGCTGTTGGCTGGGCCACCTTGCTCTCCTCCACATGGGCTGTCATCCCCCAGGAGGCCGGCACTGGTTTCCTTACAGGACAGTCTCAGGGCAGCATTCCAAGGTCATGGAGCTGCAGGGCCTCCTGCAGAAATGAGTTCCACCCAACATCATTTCTCTCACATTCTCTTGGCCAAAGCAAGTCACAGGCCAACCCACATTTAAGAGGCAGAAAAATAGACTCTACTTTTGAAAAGTAGAGTAGCAAAGTCACATTGCAACAAGGTGTGCATACTTACATGAGTGGAATTAGCAGCCAGATTTTGTAATCTGCATCTTCTATCTGTGGAACATTTAATTGATTTTTTAAATCATCTATTTGCATGTATCTTTGTCCTTCTCAAAAAAACCATCTATGAGTGCCCCTTGCCTATAATTTTTTTTATCCTTTTTTTTTGAGATGGAGTCTCGCACTGTTGCCCAGGCTGGAGTGCAGTGGCAAGATCTGGGCTCACTGCAACCCCTGCATCCCAGGTTCAAGCAATTTTCCTGCCTCAGCCATCCAAGTAGCTGGGGTTACAGGCACATGCCACCACGCCCGGCTAATTTTTGTATTTTTAGTAGAGGTGGGGTTTCACCATGTTGGCCAGGCTGGTCTTGAACTCCTGACCTCAGGTGATCTGCCCACCTCGGCCTCCCAAAGTGCTGGGATTACAGGCAT
>NW_012111808.1:5948735-6017989 GCF_000951035.1 Colobus angolensis palliatus | reverse complement strand
AAAAAAAAAAAAAAAAAAAAAAAAAAGATATCCCCATTGCTGGAAGAAACACCTCAGAACACACAACCTGCTGATAGAATTGTCACCATCAACTTCACTTACAAAGAACAGACAATTCTTTCCACTATTGACAGCCAGGGTTCAAAGAGCTGGGTTTAAATCCCAGATCTGTAAGTTGTATCATCCTGGGCAAATTATTTAACTTTTCTATGTCTCAGTTTTCTCATCTGTAAAATGGGGATAATAATAACACCTGCCTAATAGGATTGTTGTGGGGGATTAAACCAACACATGCAAGGAATTTCGAATACTCAATAAATAATAGCTATTTCAGGTGCTTTAAACATGCTCCCCACCCCAAACTATAATTTTGGAACTGATTAAAATAGGAGAGTTTGGAGGTAAGAAAGGCAGCATTTTTCCCATCTGCTATTTCTCTTTTGGAGGGTCAAAAAAAAAAAGTAGTTAAGGCCGGGCGCGGTGGCTTAAGCCTGTAATCCCAGCACTTTGGGAGGCCGAGACGGGCGGATCACGAGGTCAGGAGATCGAGACCGTCCTGGCTAACACGGTGAAACCCCGTCTCTACTAAAAATACAAAAAATTAGCTGGGCGAGGTGGCCGGCGCCTGTGGTCCCAGCTACTCGGGAGGCTGAGGCAGGAGAATGGCGTGAACCCGGGAGGCAGAGGTTACAGTGAGCTGAGATCGCGCCACTGTACTCCAGCCTGGGTGACAGAGCAAGACTCCGTCTCAAAAAAAAAAAAAAAAAAAAAGTAGTTAATGTGATTGTTCAAGGAATCATCAGGTAGAAATAAAGATGACTGAATCTTGCTATGTCTTGGCTAAGATGGAAAATGCATTTCATCCAAGGTTGGAAAGTGTTTTGTGAACTTCATGTTCCTGTGAGCTTAAGTAGGTCTAACAAGTCTTAACGATGACTAGTAGAACTTTCCGACACCTGGAAGCCATCTGTGTTCCCGATACAGGGCTGAGGCGGCTTCCCGTGGCGGTCTCCCTGAAGGAATTCAGCAGGCACGCATCAGGGCCATGACTCAGACCACGCCTGGAGCCCTGCTTGAATGAGTTCCGAGGGTCTGATGAGGAACTCCCAGTTAGTCCCTGGGTGACAGGTCCCTTCTGAGAATCCACTGCTTGTCATCACATTCTGGTGGTGACTTTAGTAGGTAAGTGTCTCAGAAGAGCGAATGGTTATAGGCCGTGTTCTGGGACACTCACTCACCTTTTCCTGGGGATGGGACCTGGGTGGCTGCTCCCACCATGGTGCAGACTCCTCAGGGCAAATCATGACTAAGGTGGCAGGTGATAGGTTGATCCAGGAGCCCCTTCCAAGACTTTGGGACAGTCAGGGAAAGGTGCACCAATCACTAGAAGTTGGAAACGTTCTGAAAGTCTGTGAAACTGTCACTCCATTGACACCTTCTGAGAACTGAGCAGGCCAGACATGTTAGGGAAGTTCTTGGAGTCAGCCCTACTTTGTAATCACAGAATTAGAGGCAGACACGTCTGGAAAGAGTGAAAAGATGGGGTGCCTCACTCATGTAGAAATCGTGATGTGTTAGTGCTAGGGAACAGCTGACCAACTCCAAGGTAAAGCTCATAAAGAAATTACCTGACAAGGGGAGATGGCTAGTTATGGGCAAAGCTGAAATTAATCAGGCCCTATGAGTCCTGGGAAGGGCTTTGCCCCCACTCTGTAGGGAGAGGGCAGGACTGAGAAAGGGGTTCAGTTTGGCAGCGTAAGTCTCAGCCCAGCCTATTTCTCCTCCTCATGCACTCAGCTGAGGGCCTCTCATGACAGACCCAAGGTCTCACTGCCTCTGCCAGGTCCTGCTTGGGAGCCTCTCCTGCCCCTGCCTCCTGAGTTCTCCATGAACCACTGTTTGACTTGGACCTCGTGCCCCTCCCTGTCTGCCTCCAGGCTCCATCACCTGGAATTCCTGCTTTGTCTTCTCCCAAGCTCATGCTCCCATTCATTTCTATCTGAATCCCACAATGCTGGGCCAATCTCAGTACATTCCATGAGACACCAGGCTACACCTCAGCAGAGTCCCCCTCACATGGGAGGGGAGCTGCCGCTCTGGATCCTCCAGGATTCCCTTCAGGCCACGCCCCACACCTAGGCAGGTGAACCTGAGAATGGGTGAGAATGGGCGTGGCCCGTGAGAGGGGTTAAGCCCTGGGATGGTCCCTCAGACCCTGCCTGTCATAGTCAGCTTGAGCTACCCTGCCAAAATACCATAGTGTGGGTGGCCTAAACAACAGAATTTTTCTTTCTCACCATCCTGGAGGCTGGAAGTCCAAGATCGAGGTGCCATCATGGTTAGGTTCTGGTAAGGGCCCTCTTCCTGGTTTGCAGAATCTGCCTTCTCACTGTGTTCTCACATGGGAGAGAGAGAAAGAGAGTGCAAGCTCTCTGGTGTCTCTTCTTCTAAGGGCACTAATCCTGTCATGAGGGCTCCACCCTTGTGACCTCATCTAAACCATATCACCTCCCAAAGGCCCTGTCTCCAAATACCTTCACATTAGGGGTTAGGGCTTCAACATGTGTATTGGTGGTGGTAGGGGACATAATTCAGTAGCTAGCACAGCTCCAAATATGGAAGGGCTCTGGCTATATACAGGGCCAGACTAAGACAATGCCAATGGGGGTGAACAGGGACCCACTGGTTCAGAATCAGACATTTGCAGCACTGTGTGAGAGCGTAAGTAGACATTCTAAGTATCATAAGTAGATACTCAGTTCTCAAGCCAGATTACCCAGGTCCAATTCTTGGCCTCACCTCTTACTTGAGCAGGTTGCTTAACCTCCGTCTGCCACCATTTCTGTATCTGTAAAGTGGGAATGATTACAGTATCTACCTTGCAGGGTTGGGTGAAGATTAAATGAGATAATACACATAAGGAAACTTTTTGAACAGCGCTAGTACTTAACAAATGCTAAGTAAATGTTCGTTCTTTCTGCCCTGAGATCTCCTGTGTATTGTAAGACACAGCCATTCTTTTGGTTTTGAGTCGGAGTCTTCCTCTGTCACCCAGGCTGGAGAGCAGTGGCATGATCTCAGCTCACTGCAACCTCTGCCTCCCAGGTTCAAGCAATTCTCTTGCCTCAGCCTCCCGGGTAGTTGGGTTTACAGGTGTCCACCACCACACCTGGCTAATTTTTTTTGTAATTTAGTAGAGATGGGGTTTCACCATGTTGCCCAGGCTGGTCTCAAACTCCTAACCTCAAGTGATCCACCCACCTTAGCCTCTCAAAGTGCTGGGATTACAGGCATGAGCCACTGCACCCGGCCAATTTTTTTTTTTTTTTTAATTAGCTTGGGGTGGTGGCACGTACCTGAGGTCCCAGTTTCTTGGGAGGCTGAGCTGGGAGAACTGGTTGGGCCTGGGGGGTTGAGGCTGCAGTGAGCCCTGATCATACCACTGCACTCCAGTCTGGGTGACAAAATGAGACCCTGTCTCAAAACCATACAAACAAAAGATTTGTGGGAGAAATTAACACGAGGCATCCAGGGGTTCTGTTCTTCACTGAGTCTTGCCTCAAGGGAAGCAGGCAGAAGAGTCATACCACGTACAGCATCTGAACTGGAGGAAGTGATTTGAATGAACTGTGGCTTCCTGGTGGTCAGAGGCTCTGCTGCTGAATCCTTAGGGCACTAGGTGAGCAGAATAATCTAACAGGCCTCCCGCAGTTGCTGTAGGAGAAGGCCCCGTTGTCAGCAGCTCTGGTCACCATGTGAACTGCAGGGTGTCAGACAGTGACTGCTCCCTTTCTGTCCTTGTCACTTCCCATTCCCTGCGGCAGCCGGATGGAGATTCTTCTGTTGGAGCTGCTCTTTGACAGCCCTAATGAGGCTGCTCCCTCGGCCCAGAGCAGGGTGCCCTGCTTGCCCATCTGCCTGCCAGTGGCTGCCGCTGCTCACCAGTGGGCATCAGGAGGTGGCAGCCAGGCAGAGGCGTCCTGAGATGGTCAGATCAAGGAGACAGAGAGGGACGCAGGACACAGCCAGCACTCAGGCCCTGACAACAGAACGGCAGACGAAGGGAAACCATTGGCTTGTGACGGGTTTCTTCCCTGACCACAGGCCTCTGATTTTGGGAGAGAAATTCTCGGACCTGGTTTTGCTCATTCCTTCTTTCTGGGTCCAGCAATTCGTTTTTTAAGAAGGAAAACCAACTCTTAACATCCACAGAGTGCATGCGGGGGCAGCTTGCCAATCATTGACTAGGAAACTCAGCTCAAATTGAGCAGCTAGTGGAGTGACAGCTGATGTTTTCCTGAGAATTTAATAAAGGGACCTTTACCCTTGATGGAAACGTTGGAGTCACCAAGCTGGAAGCAACTTCAAGATGCTGCCACTCAGAGCCTGGTCTTGGACCACCAGCATCAGCATCCCCTGGGAGCTTGTTAGAATGGCAAAATCCCAGCTCCCTCTCCAGACCCAGCCAATCAGAGCCTGCATTTTAATGATTCATGTGCATTTTTAATGCAAGAGAAACCCCACTGTAAGGCTTAGGCTTAGTCCAATCCTGGCTATACATTACCTCTGGGGAACTTTAAAAAATTATTTTTGCTTATATCCCACCCCTAAAAAATTCTGTTTTAATTGGTCAAATCAACTGGTCTAGTCCACTGCTTACACCCTACAGGTCACCCAAGGCCCAGAGAGGTCACAGGACCCGTCCAAAGTAACACAACAGGTTAGGAATTAAAGCTAGGGTTAGAACCCCCAAATTCTGTTTCCCAGGGCGTCCGAGTCCATTATGTTAATCACTGCATCTCATCCTACCAGTGCCATCCTCCCAAACAAAATCTATTAAGATGCATCCTGGAATATAATTCAAAAAGGAGTGATCATAAGGACTTCATTCAAAAATAAGGATTCATGGAGGGCCTACTATATGCCGGGAATTGTTCTCACCCTGAGGATACAGCAGTGAATACTGGACGCCCTGATCTCATGGGAAAGGGATAGCAAGAGGAACCAGACATTTAACACACCAGGAACTATGTCATGGGTCGGGCGAAAAAGGATAAAGCGGCACGAGGGAGGGAAGGCGCATGATGGTGGGAAGGTCTCTCTGGTGAGGGGCTCTGAGCACAGAGGTGAAAGGGCAGAGCAGGGGGTGATGTGGCTATTACCCGGGGAAGGCAGGTTCTCTTCATCTTCTGTGACTCTCACGTCAGCTCATTGCTTGTAGGCCATGGCACATGGTCCCGACTTTGGATTTGATTTGGAGTGAGAGGGAGACACACAAGAAGGTTTCTGAACAGAGATGTGATGACATTTTCTGGCTTAGTATAAAAGGATGACTCTCGTCTCGGTGCTGTGAATGTATCCTCTGGAGAAGACTCAGGGCACAGATGGGCACCTGCAAGCAAGCATGGCGGTAATTCAGATGAGACGGTGGTGCCTCCACCCAGGACGGTCCTGCAGAAGGTGGGAGCAAGCGGCCAGGTTCTGAGTGTGTCTGACAGGAGCTGCTGTTGGACTGGATGCTGGATGTGAAAGGGGAGTGAAAGATGGACTCCAGGATTTTTGGCCTGAGCAACTGGTAGAATGGAGTTGCAGTTTTGTGGAGACAAGAAGCGGGTTTGCATAGGGACATCCACAGTTTGGCTTGGGGAGTGCTGGGTGTTTGATGAATTAGCAGAGCTCTGGGACCCTGTGGCCAGGGACGTTGGTGCTGCTGAGAGCTGGGGCTGCCCACCGTGGCTTGTCTAATGGAGCGTTCATCTTAGTCCTGCTCGAAGATGAAGGGCCTTATAGATTTAGAGAATAGATTTACAGTTCAAACTTACAATTGTTTTGGTATATTGTCACAATGCTCCTTAAGATCTCTGGGACACTATGCTCACTTGGTGGCCTGTTAGGTGCTTTGGGTGGAAATTGTTTCCGGATAACTTTCAGTTTTCTTTTGATAAGAAGCATCAGTCATCTATTAACTAAGCATGGTGGTAGTAATGCCGCAGGATTTTTTTCCTTTCTGAAATCAGTTTGCCCATTTCTTGTTCAAAGAATCTCTGGTGGGTCTGCGTTGCTCCAAGAGGCTCAGAAAGCTATTGAAAGTGCAGAGCTTCTGCACCAAGTGGCAGCCAGGAAACCGCTCCCCACGCATCCCCAGGAAAAGATCCTGGCTCTACCACAAATGTACCTGTTCCCTGACGTGTTCACTATTGTACAAGAATCCATGTCCATTTATTTAGTTCAGTGCTTCTGAGCACTGGCTGCCCAAAGGAATAGCCTAGAAGCCTTTAAAAAAAAAAAAACCTGATGGTGAAGGTTTCACCCCATTATGCTGCTTAATTGTGCCATTTTTTTTTGGTGTGGGGAAGAGGTGGTGTCCTGGCACTGGTATTTTTTTCAGATTATTTTTATTTTTGAGATGGAGTTTTTGCTCTGTCACCCAGGCTGAAGTACAATGGTGCGATCTTGACTCACTGCAACCTCTGCCTCCCAGGTCCAAGCGATTCTCATGCCTCAGTCTCCCAAGTAGCTGGGATTACAGGTGTGCACCACCACACCCGGCTAATTTTTATATTTTTAGTAGAGATGGGGTTTCACCATGTTGGCCAGGCAGGCCTCAAACTCTTGACCTCAGGTGATCCACCCGCCTTGGCCTCTCAAAGTGCCAGGATTACAGGTGCGAGCCACCGCACCCGGCCTTTTTTGCCTTTTTATTTATTTATTTATTTTTGAGACGAAGTCTCTCCCTATCGCCCAGGCTGGAGTACAATGGAGCAATCTCAGCTCACTGCAACCTCCACCTCCCGGGTTCAAGCGAGTCTCCTGCCTCAGCCACCCAAGTAGCTGGGATTGCAGGTGCATGCCACGACACCCAGGTAATTTTTGTATTTTTAGTAGAGACGGGATTTCACCGTGTTGGCCAGACTGGTCTTGAACTCCTGACCTCGTGATCCGCCTGCCTTGGCCTCCCAAAGTGCTGGGACTACAGGCGTGAGACTTTATTTTTTAGAGTAGTTTTGGGGTCACAGCAAAATTCAGCACAAGGCACAGAGAATTCCCACATACCTTCTGTCCAGCATAGTACATTTGTTACAATCCATGAACCCACACTGACACATCATCATCCCAAGTCCATAGTTTACATGAGGGTTCACTCTTGGTGTCCGTTCTACAGGTTTGGACAAAGGTGTCATGACATGTATCTACCTTTGTAGAATCAACAGTTATCTCCCTGCCTTAAAAATCCTCTGGCACTGATATTTTTACAAAGCGCTCCAAGTCATTTGCACATTCAGCCAGGGCTGAGAACTACTGATTTAGTCTTACTGTGTGCCAGGCTTTGCTTTCAGCACTTTATAGGAGTTAACTCCCTTAATCCTCATGTCACCGGGTTGATGTCGGTTCAGCCATTGTCCAGAGCTGTCAAGTGGTTTGTTCAACGCTGCCCAGCAGATGGGCCGGCATGTGAACCGAGGCACACTCGCTGCTAAGTCTGTCCCTTAACCACTATGCAGTACTTACTGACTTTGCCAACTGCCTCTGCAATCTGCTCCAAATTGCTCTTGGGTGAAGAAGAAAAGTAAACTTTCCCTTGCAGTTCACACACTCACAGTGCTCCTGGATAGAATTCTGCACCCTCCACACGGGAGCTGCTTCCCACCCACTGCCCCTGTTCTTTATGGCCCTCTCCCCCAGCCCTACCTCCTGCGAATCCCACCTCAGCTCATTGCTTTATTGTCCCTTACACACGACCTGATCATTCCAGCTCTGGTGCATCTGCCAGGAATGCCCTCCCCTCTTCCCACCCGGCCAAAATGTAATTCTTCCCTGCCGGGCTCAAGTTCTGTGCTCCTGGCTTCATTTCCTAAGGCCCAGGCCACTGTGACCTCTCCCCTCCTAACCACCAGAAGCACTGGCTGCCTCAGCTGTGCCTTTTGGAATTCAATGACACTGGAGTTTGCAAATCGCATACTGCTCCGTTTGATACCCAAAAGTCTCATCTCTGGGGAAGGAAGCAAGTCTTCTACTAATTTCTTGTTTCCCTTCTCAAGTCCCATGCAGTGTGCTCAGCATGTACAGTTGTAGGTCCAGCAGGACACATGGGAGAACAGGGTGTTCCTCCTCATTTGGGGGCCACAAGTCACGTCAGATATGGAGAGCAAGAGCGTTTGCTCCTCATCCCCGGTCTGTGGTATAAAACGCAGTTAGGATCTTACAGAGTTATTTTCCATCCCTTTCTATGTAACTATTTTATTTGCTTCCCAGTGAACTGGAACCTGAAGTCTAAACCCCTTAGTATGGGATGGAAAACCTTCCACGGTCTGGGCTGAGCCACCTCCTGGCAGGTGACCCTATCTCTTGATTCACCTGGGCCAGCCTCAGTTTCTCCAGCATGGCCCCAGTCTCTGCCTGTTGCTTTGATATATTAAGGGTCCTTTTCAGGCCGGGCACGGTGACTCGTGTCTGTAATCCCAGCACTTTGGGAGGCCGAGGCATGCAGATCACAAGGTCAGGAGATTGAGACCATCCTGGCTAACATGGTGAAACCCCATCTCTACTAAAAAAATACAAAAAATTAGCCGGGCATGGTGGTGCACACCTGTAGTCCCAGCTACTTGGGAAGCTGAGGCAGGAGAATGGTGGGAATCCGGGGGGCGGCAGAGCTTGCAGTGAGCTGAGATCGCGCCACTGCACTCCAGCCTGGGCGACAGAGCCAGACTCCGTCTCAAAAAAAAAAAAAAAAAAGGAGCCCCTTTTCACTCTCTGAAGTGTCCTGTTTAAACAGCGAACAATGCAGTTACCCTACCCTCCCGCCTACCACTCCCCCAAGTTCCAAATTAAAAGTGGTTTATTGTTTCCTGGGAGGGCCTGAAGCTTTCTTTCCTACCTCCTTCCACATTTAGGCTATTCCTTCTGCCTGGAACGATCACCCCTCCACCAACCACAGACACACGTCATCTTTCCTGCCCAAATCCCGCCCTGTATTTCCTGGTCTGCTTCAGCTGCTGAGCTCCCCAGGAAACCTCCCTTCATGATCTTGCACGCCCCCAACACCTGAATCCTTATAACTGGCATGCTTGCTAATGGTGCCTGGCACACACTGTCCTGTATTATAGCTGTTTGTATAGACACGTCATTTCCCTTACTGGATGCTCCCATCCAGATGCTCCCGAGAGAAGAGCCTATGAACTTCACCTCTTTGTCATCCACATAGTGGCTAACACAATGCTTTATACATGGTAGACATGGTGGACGTTTCCTGTCATTTTTTTGGCCATATAACTTAAGACATGTCACATCTTCTCTGGGCCTCAGTTCCAATATCTGTAACATAGTTCCAATTCCTGTATCTGTTAGGGTCTAATCAGGAAGACAAAAACCATTTTGAAGCATTTAGTGCAGGGTTGCACAGATGACAGCCAACAGGGAACAGTGAGGTCACCCAGAGCCACTATCTCCTGGGCAGCAGAGACAAAGGGAGCAGGCAAGACTCCCAGTTCCAGGTCACAGGCCACAGGGCAGAAACTGGACCTCTGGTAGCCTGTCCCATGGGACCTGGAACTACGGAAGAGATGAGTTCTTCTTTCTTCCCTTCCCACCCCCCCGATGTACTGTCTCTCTTTGGTCAAACACAGCAAGAAGCCAGCAGTCATGGGAGCTGGGGTGTTACAGCCTCAGGGGTCAGCCCTGGTGATAGAGAACAGAACTGGGGAAGAAGGCAGGTGGCTAAGAACTGGCCTGGGAGAGACACAGCTCTGAAGTCCCTTTCGGCTCTTTAGGTGTGTAGTTCAACCAATCTGTTGAATAAATAACTGAATAAATTGGTAAATGTGTGAGGAATCTCCTCATTGTTTTGAAAGGTATCTAGTTACTTGTAGAAAATATGATCAAGAAATTCAGAGAATTCTTCCATCTCCAGGACAAACACAGCTTTGGAGCTTGGGAAAGACCAAAGTCTTTCCTATTCCTTCAGTTATTAATATGATTATTGATAGCAGCTGTCAGGTAATAAAATACAGACACTTGGCTTAAGAAAATATGATGACCTTCACCTGGTGCTGTGGCCAAGGAAAGGACACGGATGTCATCGTGTGATTATTTATTGAGTGGAGCCCTCTTCCCCCTCCCTGCTGCAGTGGGAGGGAAGGCTCAAAACATTCACAGCCACAGGAAGGGGAGCTTCAGAGACCTCCTTCCCCCCGCATTCCTGGCTGAAAGGGTGAAGACACTACAGACCTCGTGTTTCCTGATCTTGTTTTCTTTCACTGGAAAGTGGAATGCATAATAAAATGGAATGTCTGTGGTGCAGAGTGGCGGTTGTATAGCATCTAAATTCCAGAGATAATTCCAAATCTTTTTTTTTTTATTGTTTTAGATGGAGCCTCACTCTGTCACCCAGGTTGGAGTGCAGTGGTGCAATTTCAGCTCACTGCAACCTCCACCTCCCCAGGTTCAAGTGTCTCTCCTGCCTCAGCCTCCCAAGTAGCTGGGATTACAGGCATGTGCCACCACACCTGGCTAATTTTTGTATTTTTTTAGTAAAGATGGGGTTTCACCATGTTTCCTAGGCTGGTCTCAAATTCCTGACCTCAAGTGATCCACGTGCCTCAGCCTCCCAAAATGCTGGGATTACAGGCATGAGCCAACGCACCTGGCTGAGAATTCCAAATCTTACCTCTAGCTAATACTTCAGCTGCTTCTTCTATGAACCCTGTCTTCAGGGCACCTGCTCAAGTAGCAGTTTGAGTTTCAGCAATTTTAATATTGTTGGGAGCAGGGAAATGACCTCAGGGCAGGCAATAAAGGATTATCCACTTTTCAGGCCACATGAGATTACTGATTTTATTTTTATTTTTGCTGGTGGAATCACCCACCTTAATGGTCAATAGGTAGATGTATGAAATAATGCACATGACCCTTAGGGTAGGATGAGGATGAGGATGAGAATGATGATGAAGAAGATGATGATGATTGAAATGTAGAGACTAAAAAGTATATCATTTTGATGGCTATATTGTGCTGGTAGCTGGAAAAAAATTGTTTGCTTATGTCTTCCTTTTCTACTTGTTTCATTCTGTTCCCCAACCTCTTGTCTTCATATTCCTCTTTGATAGGGTTACTAGTCCTGTGGATTCTTGTCCTGCTTAGTTATTACTCATATTTCTAATCCTTGTTCCCAAAGCACAAAATCATGCTAAGTTGGCTGAATCCTAAAGAACTTTTAGGATTAGCTCTTCCAGAATTGATGGAACCAGCCTCCTCCTGCCCAAAATTAAATTAGATAGGCCCATGAATTAAGCATTGAATCAGAAATCTCTGGAAGTGGAGCCCAGACATAGATCTTCTTTCCCCTTCTTTCTTTATTTGCAACAAATAAGAAAAACCACAGAGGTTATGTCATCAGCCTAAGAGGATACACAAATGAACAAACCAAGCAAAGCAGTGACCCCTCCATGCTAATGCCCATCGTCCAGGGTGCAAAAGCTAGCTGTTCTGCTGTGACAGTGTATCCAGGCTTCTCTTGGTGAATAGCTTAAATCAATGATTCTTAAAGTGTGTTCCTTGGACTTCTGGAAGTCCCTAACACCCTTTTAGGGATCCCCAGGGTCACAAATGTTATCCTAAAAATACTCAAACATATCCAGCAATCCCATTACTAGATATAAACCCAAAAGACTATAAATTATTCTATTATAAAAATATATGCACACATATGTTCATTGTCACACCATTCACAATAGCAAAGACATGGAATCAACCCAAATGCCCATCAATGATAGACTGGATAAAGTAAACGTGGTACATATACACCATGGAATACTACGCAGCCATAAAAAGGAACAAGATCATGTCCTTTGCAGGGACATGGATGGAGCTGGAAGTCATTTTCCTCAGCAAACTAATGCAGGAACAGAAAACCAAAAACCACATGTTCTTACTTATAAGTGGGAGCTGAAAAATGGGAACACATGGACACAGGGAGGGGAACAACACATGCTGGGGCCTGTCGGTGAATGGGGGTTGGGGGGAAGCGGTGTGAGGGGTGGAGCATTAGGAAAAGTAGCTAATGCATGCTGGACTAAATATCTAAGTGATGGGTTGATGGTGCAGAAAACCACCACGGCACACGTTACCTATGTAACAAACCTGCACATCCTGCCCATGTACCCCAGAACTTAAAAATTAAAAAAAAATTCAAACATTATTTGCCCTTTTCACTGTGTTGAAATGTACACTAATGGTAAAAAGCAATGAAGGGTGTAAGTCTGTTGGTGGCTTAGCATGAATCATGGCAGTGGTCCCGAACCATATTAGTTGCCATAGAATTCTGCATTTCCATACAGCCACAGTTAAAAACAACAAACAAAAAGTTTTACTTAATGTCCTTTATGCATCAGTAAAAATGGGGTAATTTTATTAAATCTTGATAACTCAGTAGCCCTTTTAATGTCCTTTATGCATCAGTAAAAATAGGGGATTTTTATTAAATCTTGATAACTCAGTAGCCCTTTTAATACTCCATGTAATAAAATGGGAAATATATACAGAGCACCTCTGCTGGATTTTCTTAGATGATGAACATCTTGAGGACAAGCTTCTGCATGATTGCTTAAGTCGCAAGCTGAACTAGCCACTTCTTTCATGGATTATAATTTTGACTCAAAAGAATAACGGACAAATGATGGTTATTCAGCCTTGGGTATTTGGCAGACATTTTCTGAAAAATGAACAAAACAAGCCTGCCACTTCAAGGAAAACTAAAAGTATGTGTTGCCAGTGATAAAATCCAAACTTGCAAGCTGTCATTGCAGTCCCTTCTCTGAACTAGGGACTTCCAGTTTTTTCCAATATTCCTTCTGCTTTTTCCTCTATCTTCTCTCCTATGGGGACTCTCATTATGTATATGCTGTAAGCTGGTATACCATCGGGCTCCAGAACTCTTTATTTTTCTATATTCTTTTCTCTTTGTGTTACTAAAATTGGATAATCTCAACTGACCTCTTCAAGTTTGTTGATTCCTATTCCATCTGCCCAAATCTGCTGTAGAGCCCTTTTGTGAATTTTTTATTTCAGTTACTGTAATTTAAAATTTCTAAATTTCTATTTAGTTTGTATGTATAATTTATATGTCTTTATTGAAACACTATGCTTATACTTTTTTTCAGCTCTTTAGACATGGTTTTATTTCTTTGAACATATTTAAAATAGATAATTTAAAGTTTGGTCCAGAAAGTCTAGGAACAATTTCTATCGATTGCTTTTTCTTCTGTGTACGGGCCATACTTTGTTTCTTTGCATGTCACATAATTTTTATTGAAAACTGGACATTTTAAACAATGTAATGTGGCAACTCTGGAAATGAGATTCTCCCACCTTTCCAGGGCTTATTGTCTGCTTGCTTAGTGACTTTTCTGAACTAATTCTTTGTTGTCTGTGGTCCCTGAAGTTTCTACTGAGTTAGCTTAGTCATCTAATGAATGGACAGAGATTTCCTTAGGTGCCTGGAACCAATAGGTCTCTCGGTTTATTGAGGGGCTGTGTGTGCATGTGGGGGTATGAAGCATGCTTTCACACTCAGCCAGGCAAATTACAACTCTGCCTTAGCCTTCACTTCCTGCTAGTAGAAAGCCTTAAGGTCAGTTAGAGGTGAGAGCTCAGAATTTTCTCAGGTCTTTCCTAAGCATGTGCACTGGACATGCTTAGGAAGGCTGCTCACAGCCTTATGCATGTGCATGGCCTCCTAGATCCCCAGGAAAATGTCTCAGCTTTTCAATGACGCCTATGGGCTTCTCATTCCCAGCTTTCCCTTTTAACCTTTTTGGTTCCCCTATTGTTTAACCCAGTTATTATCTACTGCCTCAAGCAGCCATGGTGTTCAACAATTGCCTTTTTTTTTTTAAATTAGTACAAATGCCCCTAGGGAAAAAGTTATTTTTGCTGGGTGAACTCTAAGTCAGATCACACAAAAACAGTCTTGTGAGTGGGGTCTTCCAGGGAATTACTAGACAGGTCAAATAATGACAACTCTGGGTATGGAGCTTTGAAGGAGCCCCAACTGTGTCCTGCCCCCTCAAGCTGCTGCCAGGCTGTTTTCACTGTGATTGTGGAGTCTTGGTTTTCAAGACTACTGTGGAGCTGGTTATGGGGGAATAGAACTAGGGCAGGTTAAAGCACCAGAAAACTGTTCTGAGATTCAGTCATTTTTCTTGAATAAAGGCTCCCCAGATTGCCTTTAATTTTCAGAGCCCTGAAAAAGTTGATTCAGACAAGTTTTACCAGTGTTCTTGTTGCATTTACAGCAGTGAGAATTTTCAGGGAAGGGATGCTTCCTCTGACCTTCCTGCTCATATCCTCCATGCTTATACTTTCTACCATACAACTTAGCACAGACTTGATTTACACTGTTCTCTGATAAATTAACATTCATATTATTTCCCTAAGTAGAATTTTGGAAAACTTGTGCCCTTCATCAAAAGCTTAACAGTTTCTAATACTTTAAAATTATTCTGATAAGATCAGTGGTAACATTAATAAACATGGTTTTAAAAAGTTATATTTAATAAAATGTATTAATATTTGGAAGATCTCATGAGCCAAGTTTTTCCAAATGACCAATGTATGATGTTACAAAATCTTGCATGGGTAAAAGATGCATTTAAAATGCAATATAGGGCTGGGCATGGTGGCTCATGCCTGTAATCCCAGCACTTTGGGAGGCCAAAGCAGGCGGATCACCTGAGGTCAGGAGTTTGAGGCCAGCCTGGCCAACATGGTGAAATCCCATCTCTACTAAAAATACAAAAATAAGCCAGGCATGGTGGCACATGCCTGTAGTCCCAGCTACTTGGGAGGCTGAGGCATGAGAATCACTTGAACCCTGGAGGTAGAGGTTGCAGTGAGCCAAGATTGTGCCACCGCACTCCAGCCTGGGAGACAGGGCAAGACTGTCTCAAAAAAAAAAAAAAAGCAACATAGAATGATGGATTTTATGTAACAAGTATAGAAAGTTCACTGATGTGGTTTCAGATTCCACATTGTAATCTTCATGTATATCAAATCAGAATATCTTCAATCAGATGAAAAGGTTATTAAAATATTCCTTCTTTTTCCAACACATTTATGTGTCAGGCCAGCTTTTCTACATATATTAATCAAAACCATGTATTGTATCACACTGAATGCACAGATACAAAAATCCAACCATCTTCTGTTAAGCTTGATATTAAAGGTATATGAAAACACTTAAAATAAAACTACTCTCATGAAATGTTGCTTTGTCTTGGAAAAATATGTTTTCTATAAAAACATGATTTATGCTAATATGCAATGAATTTATTCTTGTTATTTTAAAATTAACTGTTAAAAATTTTTGTTTTAACTGTAATGTGGTAACTATTGAGAGATATAACCCATATAAATGAAAGTTCTTTGAAGTCCTCAATTATTTTTAAGAGTATTAAAGAGTCTTGATACCAAAATGTTTTCAGACTTTCTGGTTTAGACCATTTCTGGGGGTTCAAACTCAGAAGAAGCTTCATTCATTTAAGGTAACATGGACTTCTTTTTCTTTAATAAGGAAATGATTAATTTAGAAAGAACCCAGAGAATTCAAGCAAGACTTTTACAGCAGGGGAGAGGAATGTTACTGCTTCCCTCCGCCAAAAGAAAAGATATGCAAGGAGGGAATTCAATTAATTATTTAGGGAATTTCTTCCTGGATGGTTTTGCATTCCAGTCAAATCACTGTGGGGCACGCAGCTCTCTCTGCCAGCCTCCTGCAAAGATTCTACACCCCGACCCTGCTAATACCATTTTAACTGCTACCTCTGGAGTCCCTTCTCTGAATTCCTTTTTCCCATCCAGTCTGTTCTGTGCACCTTAGCACAGACCTCATCTACAAGGTTCTCTGGAAAACTAATACTATTTCCTTCAGTCAATTTTTAGCCATTTGGAAGCTGGACATGATGTTTCAGGCATCTCCTTCACTCCACTGCAGCTCGTAACATAATGCTGGGCACCACGGTGCCCATCACTCTATGCAAGTCTGCCATTTGGCTGATCAAGATGAAGACTTAGGACAGAAATACTTTATTTGCAGAATGATCTCTCTATACTGCGTCATTTCCTTTCTGGTAATGTTAGTTTTCTAACAGCATCCACAGAGCCAGACAACTAGGGTGGAAGGCTCTTATCCCAGCTCTATAGCTTTCCGACTTTGTCACTTTGGGGAAATAACTCCTTTGAGCCTCAGTTGTGCACACAGGGAGGAGGAAGACATTGTTTAATGTAGATTTAATGTAGCCAGCAGATGCTGGCTTCCTTGCCCAATTTTCTTCCCCTCCTCTTTAGGATGCTTCGAGATAATTAGCAAGGACGTGTCAGCCACAAATCATAACTCTTTCAAAGGCATTCATTAGCCAGTGAGAAGTTAATTACACTTAATCCAGTTCCCTTTTCTCTTTATTTACTGTACTTAGGATGGATTATAAATCTCTTATCAACTAAAACACATGTTTCATAAAATTATATATCACAAAATTATGACAATCTCCCATCTGTTTATTTAGTCGTTAAGAATTTAAATAGAGTATATTTAACCCAAAGATTTTCTCTACGTTTTTCTAAAATTCTTTTTGTTTTCTCTCCTTGATTCTTGAGAATCATCTCTGCTCCCCACCTCTCCTGATTTCTTACTGCTTTACTGCCCCTTGTGCCTCTCAGCCTTCTTTTCTTCCTTTCTCTCTCTTCTACACAAATCATGGTACCTTCCGGGGAAGTGGTTTCTCTGCAGAGAGCTCGTGGACTGGATAGGTCAGGATATCAAAATTACTTGGGATTTCCCAGTAGTCCATACTGCCTACCCTACCCTGCCACAGCCCCTCTGCCTTTTTTTTTTTTTTTTTCCGAGACAAAGTCTTGCTCTGTCACCCAGGCTGGAGTAGCTGGGACTACTGGTGTGTATCACCATGCCTGGCTAATTTTTAAATTTGTTGTAGAGATGGAGTTTTGCCATGTTGCCCAGATGGGTCTTGAACTCATGGGTTCAACTGATCCTCCCACCTCAGCCTCCTGAATTGCTGGGATTACAGGTGTGAGCCATGGTACTCAGCTTGTAGTGCTTTTTTATGCTCTCTGTCAGTTCTTAACAGAGGCCAAATATTCAGGAATTAATTGAAAATGTTCAAGAAGAAGACAGTGTTATAAAAAATCAAAAATTAAATTCTAAGCCGCACCCCCCTCACATCCCTTGGCCAAGGGGATCCCTAAGAAACCTAAAAATCTAGTTCAGGCCATGACAGGAAGGGTGTTAGACGGGCCTCATTATACCCTCCTCTCTTTGGAGTTTAGGCAAAACTGACTACCACTGACATTAACATAGAGATCATAAGACTCACAGCAGACTCTGTAGCAGGAAGATACCCAACTCCAACCTGATTCTGGTATAGCATCCCATAAAAAAGAGCAGGTCCTAAAGAAAATCAAAGTATTTGACTCTAAAAAATATATTTCTTTGACATATTTTTAAATGGCCCTGCAAAACCATACTCTGGTGGGAGGAAATCTGCATTCTGTAGTGAATGTCCTTCCCTTTCCTGGTCTTTTCCTGATTCGGGAGAGAATCTGACACCTTCTAAGGTCCAGAGAGGACATTTACCATTTATTCTCTCTGAAGCTTGCTACTCAGGGGCTGCCTCTACATACAAGAACCTTGGCTTCCACAACTCACTTATCTTAACAATTTCTTTCTGCTGGCTTCAACTCTTTAGGCAAAGCTTAGCTCTTCTGACCAATTGCCAATCAGAAAATCTTGGAATCCACCTATGACCTGTAACCTTGCCTTCACCACTTCAAAATGTCCCACCTTTCTGGGCTGAATCAACGCGCACCTTGCATGTATTGATTTATGTCTTTGCCTGTAACTTCTGTCTCCCTAAAATGTATAAAACCAAACTGTAAAAGCTGACTACCTCGGGCACTTGTTCTCAGGACCCCTTGAGGATGTGCCCCAGCCATGGTCACTCATGTTTGGATCAAAATAAACCTCTTTAAATATTTCACAGTTTTTTTTTTTTTGTTTTTTTTTTTCCGCCAACAATGTGGATGATGTGAAACTGCAGCAATAGGCATTTTTCTTCATCTGAGAAGAGTCTGCTTCAACTGCAGAGCCCTAGACCTAATTGACAATGATGAGGATGAGGATGTCTCCAAGGGTAGGCCAAGGACAATTTGCGTCAGAATGGCTTTGAAATCTTTAAAAGCAGATTCTCAGGCCCTTGACCTAGTGATTCTGCTTCAAGAATTTTAAACAGAGTTCTCTGATGATTCTTCTGCATGATTCTTGAGCACCAGAGGTAACTTGGTCTTGGCACGGCCACCTTCTTGGAGAATTCATCTGGTATAACATTTCTTCTTTGCAAAGTCCCTTAACATTGATCTTCTCATTTAAACCTCAGAATAACTTAGTGAAATACACAGGAGTGCAGGTATTGTTTTCTCCAGAAAGTTGCCTTAAATTTTATTCTATGTGTGCTGTTGGCCAAGGCAAAGCCCAATATCAGCCATGGGTCAAGCTTGGCCAATCTCAGCCACTCCTGAATGGCTTCTACCCAGGAGCCAGGTTGCCAACTCAACAAGACATTATTGAAATTGGGATTAGATGTCTTTGACTTCTGAAAATGAGACATATGTGAGCTGGGACTACCACTTGAGGGTTTATGAGGACGTATAGGATTGTAGAGGCAAGGGTCTCTTCAGTGGGGAAGAGAAAAGATGACCATGTTATATCTGTCTGTGTCTCACACTGACCCTTTGTAGGTTAGATATTTGTGTGTATTTCACACAAAGAACAGTCAATAAAGATCTAAGCATTACCTCTCAGACCAAGCCAGACCCACAGCCCCTGCCTTCTAAAAATGATTGTTGACTTCTGGGTTGGCTGATGCATACAATGAAGTCAGCCATATTACAATTACAATGAGGTCAAATGAGATTAATAAGGGTGAAACATACAAAACACAGGTAACAAGTTTTTATTGGGATTGCAGTGTCTGGGGAAGGGTTCCAGTGGGAAAGGACCCAGTTAGGCATGTCAGGCTGCAGGCTCCTTGTGGTTCTGATCCACAATGGGAGGAGCCTCAGGAGTACCATCCATCCTGAACTGAGAAAGCAGTCCGATCCAGGATTCTATTCCTCCCCTGCTGGGCCAAAGCTGAAATCTGACTTGATCTATGTAGGTCAGAATGGCACGTGGACATGGGTTTCCAGCCAGTGGAGCTCAGAGGCTGTGGTTTAGACTTTTAATCACATTAAATTACAAGGAAACAGCACTGTCCTTCACATACGTAGTCCTATCATGGTATTATCTTTATGGCCTCTGGCAAAAATGACACCCTTTTAGCAGGGTCTTCCAAAGATTTGAGGGTTCTCTGTGCTATTCCACCACATGAAGAATTGATATTTTACTTATTCATGTACAATGTCTCACTCTAGAAAAACAATGCTTTATCAAATTTCCATAATATAAAAATGATGTAAAAGGCAAGAAGAAGAAATTAGAATATAAATATTTTCCCCATTCATCTAGGTAATTCTCAGCATTTTCTTTTTTTTTAAATAAAGGAATAAAAGAATGACGCTCCATAGGCAGAGCAGCCCTGAGAGCTGCTGGTTGCTCATTTTTATGGTTATTTCTTGATGATATGCTAAATAAGGGGTGGATTATTCATGAGTTTTCCAAGAAAGGGGTGGACCATTCTTGGAACTGAGGGTTTCTCCCCCTCTTAGACCATATAAGGTAATTTCCTGACATTGCCATGGCATTTGTAAACTGTCATGACGCAATCCTCAGCATTTTTCATTTGAGGCAGTGTTGAGGAAAGTTTCAAGGGAGGATGCTGAGCGCCTAGGATTCTCAGCACTAGGGGCACCGGAGCCCAGAGGTCAGTTGCCTTTGGCCACAAACTCTTTTCCAGGGAGATCACAGATCTCCTTGAACATGCACTAAAACTATGGTCATTTTCTCTGTGTGCCATGGTTTGAAAATGTTGGCATGCATGTCCAAATATGGCACACTTATCTGTATATTCTCTTCATCCTAGCTGTACCAAAAATGATGCTGCTGTCTATCAAATCTCGGCTAAAAACTCTTTTGGAATGATCTGTTGTTCTGCTTCCATTGAGGTTGAGTGCTCATCAGAGAACCCACAACTGTCTACTAACCTGGAAGATGACAGGGACACAGGTTGGAAACATGAAACAGGGACATGTGAAGAAGAAAGTGCAAATCAGATTGATGAGAAGGAACATCTTTATAAGGAAGAAGAAAGCATCTCCCCAGGCACTCCCAGGTCCAACCATTCACTCTCCCTCCAGTCACTGGGCAATCTTGACATTAGTGTGTCCAGTTCTGAAAATCCCTTGGGTGTCAAAGGAACAAGGCACCCTGGAGAGGCTTATGATCCAAGTAACACAGAAGAAATTGCAGATGCGTTGCTTTTTCTTAATTCAAGTCATGTTTATGAAAAACAAGATGGACTTTGCCACAAGACAGTGCATTCCACAGCATCCAAGTTCTCGGATGGTGGCCTGAACAATGATGGCCCTCATGATGAAGGCTTACACTCCAGTCAGCAAAGTCCCAAAGTACAGAAATACATTAGCCTCAGTCTCCCACTGTCTGAGGCAACTGCACACATTTACCCAGGTGACAATGCCGTGGCCAAGAAACAACCCAGCCCACAGGTTTCCAGTGAAGACTCTGACAGTGACTATGAACTTTGCCCAGAGATAACCCTAACCTACACCGAGGAGTTTTCAGATGATGACCTGGAGTATCTGGAATGTTCCGATGTTATGACGGATTACTCTAATGCAGTTTGGCAAAGGAACCTGCTGGGGACTGAGCATGTTTTTTTATTAGAAAGCGATGACGAAGAGATGGAATTCGGTGAGCATTGCCTGAGTGGGTGTGAGCATTTCCTCAGTGGAATGGGTTGTGGACCTCAGGTGTCAGGTGACGCTGGGCCTATGGTTGCCACTGCTGGCTTCTGTGGTCATCACTCACAACCCCAAGAAGTTGGGGTGAGGAGTGGCAGAGCCTGCAAGCACGGTCCTTCATCCCCACAAACAGGGATGACTCTCACTTTGGGACCTCACCAGGATGGGACGTCTTCAGTGACAGAACAGGGGAGATATAAACTCCCCACTGCTCCTGAGGCTGCTGAAAATGATTATCCAGGAATTCAAGGAGAAACCAGAGACAGCCACCAAGCAAGAGAGGAATTTGCCAGCGACAATCTGCTCAACATGGATGAATCAGTAAAAGAGACAGAGATGAAGCCCTTGTCTGGTGAGTCGGAAAACGCAGGGATGAGCCAGTGTCGGGAGACGGCAGCTGAGAAGAGAGTTGGGGGAAAGGACTTATGGAGCGAGAGGGGTTCACAGAAACCTGCCAGGGTGAGGCAGCTGGGAATGAAGGGAAATCCCAAGAAGCCGAATGCCAACCTGAGAGAAAGTACAACAGAAGGTACCCTTCATCTCTGCTATGCCAAAGAATCTGCTAAGCACCCACTACCCCAGAGTTATAAAAGAGAGACTTCTCACACCACAGCAGCAGCGACTGGTCAGAATTCCCACGCTGATGCAGGAGAATGTGCTATTTCAACCCAGGCAGAGCAAGAAGCAAAAACCCTTCAAACTTCAACAGACTCACTCTCCAAAGAAGGTAACACCAATTGCAAGGGCGAAGGCATGCAAGTTAATACTCTATTTGAAACAAGCCAGGTTCCAGACTGGAGGGATCATCCTCAGGTAAGACTTTTCTTCTGAATAAATTACGAGATAAAAAGAACGTGTGTGTGTGCATGTGCATGTATGTCTTTTCCTTTACTTCACATTCACAATTGCTATACCATAATGTAAATCAAAATAAGTTTCCCAACACCGTCAGGGTACTTGTGCATGACAGCTGCTGCTGCTCGGAAGGAAATCTGGTTTTGAAAAAAGGCCCAGATAAACCCTAAGCCATCCTAATTATAGCAAAAGACTGATAGAAGTTAAGAGGCACTAATGGGATTCTGGACAGCTGGAAAAAGAAATCTGATATTTTGTCTGCTGCATGTGTTTTACCAGGCAATACCACTATTCAGAAAGTTTCTCAAGCGAATGTTTTGAGTGTAGCCTTTAAAAGAAGAAGGGGGGAAAAACATTGCTTTTAGTCATTTGCAAGGGAGTGCTTTGAAAATGATAGGTTTTGGCTTTAATCAGAATTTGTGGTATGAATGAAAGACTTCAGTGTGTCTGAAAGACTTGTAGAATTCACTTTTTTTGTGATGCTAGGGAAAGCAGAGTAACTTTTGCCACACTGGTGGGATGTTTTTGAGTGGATGTTTGTCTTATTTTAAAACAGAGTATAAACGAGGCTAAGAGAAAAAAAGTTGCCAAGAAATAAATGTGTTTTCCCTCATTACCGATTTGGGAGTGTAAAGAGATGGAATTAAATTTATGGGAATAATCAATGCACAAAAGATGTTGTGCTTGATACATAACTTATGTTTTTAATGATATTTTCCATTTTAAAGGGTCCCCAGTGAGCTTTGGACTTATGCTGTAGTATGGGCAAGATTGGAGTTTTGTAAATAAATACCTAAGAAAACTGATTTGTCTATTGTTTTTACTATACTCTGTATTCCCCTTTCTCCCAATTTTGTACTAGAAAACTAGTATTATTTTTATAGAAGACTAGATACATTCCAAAGATAAAATATTCCCAATGCAAAGTGACTTAACTCTGTGAAAATATTAAAAATTGGCACATGAATTTCTAAAGACTCAGTCATAAAAAAGCCAATCTAAAAATCTCCAGATTTTAGGTAACTGTTGACTGAGCAAATTGTTCTGTTCTGCTAGCCAAACTAGCCAAGTAAAAGCCACATTTATATTTTACCTTTCACAGGAGAACCAGATTCTCCTATCCAGTTACTTAACACACGTCTCTTAGCAGCTCACACACCAATGACCACAGTTTCATGCCCAAGATAAGCTTAGGGAGGTGCTTTGACCATATTTTAATACAAAATAAAGTGACAATGTTAATTTGTTCATGTTGAAAAACGTGGCATTTCCTTTTCTAATTATAAAATGCTCTTCCTTGCTCAGCTAAGTGCTTTTTTTACAGTCATTTATCCACTCAAAGTGTTTCATTGGACAAATTATTATTAAAGGTGGGGGAAGGTGATAAAGTAATTCAAAAGGAGGAAGTGGAAGGGAAGGGGGCTATTGATTGACGATATCGGTTTTAGACCCACCATTGTGGAAGGCAATTTCTGTCTCATCCATCTGCCCAAATTTCAAAGAGCTAGAGGGAGGAGTCCCCTTTGTCATCCTCAGCTTGTGACCTAAACCGAATTCTGAGATCGAGAGCCCTGGCTCACTTGTTTACTAGCAAGACAGTCGAGTAAAATGGGCCATTTCTGGGGAGCCAGGTCATCTATCTTATGCACCCTATGGAAGGTCTTATGGAACTCTTTGGCTTACACACTCACACATAGATTCATCACTACACAGCCACTCTACCAGGTATCAGCTGAAGGTCCAACCTGTGCTCGGTGGTGTGACTAAGGCAATCATCTCAGAACCGTGAACACTGTTGTTCAGAAAACAAACTGAAGGGCTTGCATTTTCTGCAAGTGGTGAGACCATTTCTCACTTTGCAGTGGTCAGTAGCAGAGCTGACCTCTCACTCGAGGGACAACCAGAAATGTGAATGGAAGCTGTACATTTAAGAGCAGTTCTGTGGAGCCTGGAGTTAGAAAAAGGATCTTTATATCTGTGGTGTTTGTTTTCCTTTGACTAAAGCAGGAAAATTTTGCCACAAGGACTGGCATATTTGAGATTCTTTTACCCATGCAAAAAGTTTCTATTTAGTTGTAGAAGATACCTGTATTTTCTACACATGTATACAATGTAGCCAAATTTACAGCAAGTGGCTAACTATCATCGCAGGTATGACACAGAAGCACTGGGGGTCATTGGTAACTAAATTCAACTTTTTAAAATAATACTGTTCACAAAAAGATAGGTGAATCTCTCCATAACAAATTCAAAAGACATTCTAAATATTTATTCTCAGACATTTGAGGTTTGTGGGGACCTCAAAATTTGAAATGGTTAAAAATGCTGCGATGGGGGCCATAGTAATAAATTTGCCCACTCTTTTTCATCTTTCTTGAGACGGAGTCTTGCTGTTGTTGCCTGGACTGGAGTGCAATAGCACGATCTCAGCTCACTGCAACCTCTGCCTCTCAGGTTCGAGTGATTCTCCTGCCTCAGCATCCTGAGTAGCTGAGATAACAGGCACCCACCACCATGCCTGGCTAATTTTCATATTTTTAGTAGAGAAAGGGTTTCACCATGTTGGCCAGGCTGGTCTCGAACTCCTGACCTCAGGTGATCCACCCACCTCGGCCTCCCAAAGTGTTGGGATTACAGGCATGATCCACCACGCTCGGCCAAATTTGCCCAATCTTGAGTCTTGCCTGATTCACTTACCTTTAGGTGCCTTTTTGCAGAAACAGTGACCAGCAGTTTACCTCCTAGTATTTTCTCTTCATCTGCATACTATTTTTAGCATGCTGAGAAAAATTCCATCTCTCTAATATTCTAAGAACAAGGCCATATTGCAAACTATCTCCTGCCTAAACATGCATCTCCAGGTGTATTCGCTTCCTGTCTCCCTTTCTCTCTTTTAGAATGCAAGGCCATCTTGCTGTTATTTGTCTTGAAATAGTACCTAGCCAGGCTAATACTGGAAAGCCCCCAGTGTCTCTATATTTATGGAAGATTATAAAGTTAATCCCAGTTTGGGAGTGGAAAACAGAGAGGGTACCCCAGGCTAACTTGAATCGTCTTCAAGGGTCACACTGCCAACTCTTCACCTTGGTTTTGAGCTCACTTTCCTCGTCCAAGTCAGAGGCAAAAGCCTGACAGTCTGCCCATCTTAAGTTTCTCGGCAACCACACTGGGGTAAGATCATCCTCACTCTTAAGTCAGAAGTGCTGCGTCTGTGCTCCTGCACAGTTGCCCAGCTTCACCCCAGAGGGAGTTGCATTTCTGTTGGGGGTCATGGGATCGCAAGTGTACAGTAAGGAAATGTGTTCTTGGGCTCTGGTAATTAAGAATCTTCCTGATCAGGAATCAGCACTAAGCACAGAATTGAGCTCTGTGATGGAAGATAATTTGTTCAGTGTATTCTGTTCGCTGATATAACCCAAGTCCCTAGAGTAGTGCCTGCCATGTAATAGGCAATCAATCATTGACTGGATAAGTGGTCATACAATATTAGAGTAAATGCCAAGTATAATTAGGTGTGATTTTTCTTTTTTTTGTTTTTGAGACGGACTTTCACTCTTGTTGCCCAGGCTGCAGTGCAATAGGGCGATCTCAGCCCACCACTACCTCTGCCTCTTGGGTTCAAGTGATTCTCTTTTTGCCTCAGCCTCCTGATTAGCTGGGATTACAGACATGGGCCACCATGCCTGGCTAATTTTGTATTCTTAGTGGACATGGGGTTTCTCCATGTTGCTCAGGCTTGTCTCGAACTCCCGACCTCAGGTGATCCACCCACCTTGGCCTCCCAAAGTGCTGGGATTACAGACATGAGCCACCACGTCCAGCCAGTTAGGTGTGATTCTAATGATCACTCATCTCTACCACTTTATGGCCTTTATTTTCCTGAGCACGTTCTTTGGTTGGCTTCACATAAAAGATGCTGAGGCCAACTCTCTGCTAATAGGATGTGCTTCCTATGAGTTACTCTTTTGGCCTGGGAATGGGCTGTTTCAAACCAGCAGTCCCCAAACATTTTGGCATCAGGGACTGGTTTTGTGGAAGACAATTTTTTCACAGCCAGAACGGGGCGGGGATCGTTTCAGGATGAAACTGTTCCACCTCAGATCATCAGGCATTAGATTCTCATAAGGAACACACAACCTAGATCCCTTGTATGCACCATTCACAATAGGGTTCATGCTCTGCCGCTCACCTCCTGCTGTGTGGCCCAGACCCTAACAGGCCACAGAGCAGTACTGTTCCATGGCCCGGGGTTTGGGGACCCCCGTTCTAAACTATCCAAATCTTCTTTTTTTTTTGAGATGGAGTCTCACTCTGTTGCCCAGGCTGGAGTACAGTGGCACGATCTTGGCTCACTGCAAGCTCCACCTCCCAGGTTCAAGCATTTCTTCTGCCTCAGCTTCCTGGGTAGCTGGGATTACAGGTGCCACCACACCTGGCTGATTTTTGTATTTTTTTTTAGCAGGGACAGGGTTTCACCATGTTGGTCAGGCTGGTCTCGAACTCCTGACCTTGTGATCTGCCCGCCTCAGCCTCCCAAAGTGCTGGGATTATAAGCGTGAGCTGCTGTGCCCAGCACCATCCAAATCTTGCACTTGGGTTCCCTTGTGAATGCTGGTGATCTACAACTTTGCTTTATTAGTGCTTCATTATCTCTGAAAAATTGCTAATTAGATCCAGGAAGATCTTACTATATTCACTTAGCACTCAGGACTTTCTGCCTTTTGCCTCTGTCTATCTCTGAAAGGCAAAGCAGGACTATAAGCTGGTTTCCTTACTCGGAAAACAGGTGGTGGATGGTCCATCTTTCCATCTGGAATTCCTTTGCCCACCTTGTTTCTAGCTCAGCCTACCTGCTGCTTCAAGACTGAGATCCTGTAAGGTGCTTCGAGTTGCTTTTTTCATCCCTAACCACCATTTCTCCTTTCAGAGCAACCCATAACATTCTCATCCTCATTCTTTGTAATCCTGACTTTCTTGGGACAAAAGTTTTATGGAAGACAAAAATGGCAATACGCCTCTAGATAAAAGTGTTGGCAGCGTTCCAATTAAAATACTGCATTCCTGGCTAGGTGCAGGGGCTCATGCCTGTAATCCCAGAACTTTGGGAGGCCAAGGCAATCGGACTGCTTGAGCCCAGGAGTTCAAGACCAGCTGGGGCAACATAGCAAGACCCTGTCTCTGAAAAAAAATCTGATATATATATATACTGCATTTGCCCTAATGCTCAATTTAAAATTAAACATAAAGCAACAGAATACACTAAGTATTTCTAAGAGAATTCATTAGCAGATCTATACCATTTACGAAGTTTTATTACATGATTTTTAATTGAAATGTTTACTGAGATAATTGTACATTCACATGCAGTTGTAAGAAATAATACAGAGAGATGGCAGTACACTTTGCCCAGGTTCCCTCAATGGTGACATTTTACAAAACAATGGTATAATGTCATAACCAGGATATTGACATTGATACAATCTACTGATGTAATTTGGAGTTCCCCAGTTGTACTCGTATGTGTGTATTAAGATCTACAGACATTCATCACTTACGTAGGTTCCTGCATCCACTACCAGAGTCAACATACGGAACAATTCCATTACCACAAAGATCCCTTGTGTTACCCTTAATAACCATACACACCTGCTTCCTGCCCTCCCCCTTCGGTAGCCCCCGGCAACCACTACTTTGTCCTCCAATTCTAAAATTTTGCCATTTCAAACATGTTACATAAATGGAATCATACAGTATATACGTTTTTGAGATTTTTTTTATTCAGCAGAATTCCCCGAGATTCATTCAACTTGTGTATATCAAAAGTTCATTCCTTCTTATTGCTGAGTAGTATTCCATGCAGTTCGCTTAGTCTTTCACAGGTTGAAGAACATTTGGGCTGATTCCAGTTTTTTGCTCTTATGGCTAAAACGTTTATGTACAGACTTTTGTGTGAACATAAGTCTTCATTTCTGTGGGACCAATGTCCAGGACGGTCATTGCTTGGTCATATGGGGCTTGCATATTTAGTTTGTAATGAAACTGTCCAACTGTTTTCCAGAGATGCTGTTTCCCATCAGCATTGTATGAGGGCCCAGTTTCTCCACATCCTCACCAGCATTTGGTGTTGTCATTATTTTTTATTCTGGACTTTCTGATGTGTGTGTGGTGATATCCCATTGTTGCTTTTAATTTGCATTTCCCTAATGGTTAACAATTTTGAACATTTTAAAATGTATTTACTTAAAATGTATATTTTCTTTGGTGAAATGTCTGTTAAATCCATTTCCTAACTGGATTGTTATTTTATGGTTGAATCTTGAGACTTCTATATGCATTCTAGAGAATAGTCCTTTGTTGGTTTACACACTTTTTTTTTTTTTTTTGAGATGGAGTCTACCTCTGTCACCCAGACTGGAGTGCAGTGGCACGATCTTGGCTCATTGCAACCTACGCCTCCCGGGTTCAAGCGATTCTCCTGCCTCAGCCTCTGGAGTAACTGGGATTACAGACGCCTGCCACCACGCCTGGCTAATTTTTGTATTTTCAGTAGAGATGGGGTTTCACTATGTTGGCCAGGCTGGTCTCAAACTCCTGACCTTGTGATCTGCCCACCTTGGCCTCCCAAAAATTTCCAAATATTTTCTCCTAGTTGTAGTTTGTCTTTTTATCTTCTTTACATGGGCTGTCACAAAGCAAAAGCTTTTCATGTTGATGAGGTCTAATGGTCAATTTTTCCTTTTATGGATTTTGCTTTTGGTGTCAGGTCTAAATTTCTGTGCCTTTCCCTAGATCCTGAAGATTTTCTTTCTGCCATGGTCTTTTTCTAGGTTCTAGAGCTTTATGTTTTAGATTTGAAGCCAATCATCCATTTTGATTTTTATAGAAAGCATGAGGTTTTGGTTAAGGTTTTTTCTTTTTTCTTTTTTTTCCTGTGGATGTTCAGTTTTTCTAGCACCATTTATTGATAAGACTTTGTACCTATGTTCAAAAAGAGAACTTAGCATAGTGCCAGGCACCCAGTAAGTTCTCAAGATTTGCCAAGTGCGGTGGCTCATGCCTATAGTCCCAGCATTTTGGGAGGCTGAGGTGGGTGAATCACTTGAGCCAGGAGTTCAAGACCAGCCTGGCCAACATGGTGAAACCCCATGTCTACTAAAAATACAAAAATTAGCCGGGCATGTTGGCACTTGCCTGTAATCCCAGCTACTCGGGAGGCTGAGGCAGAAGAATTGCTTGAACCTGGGCGGTAGAGATTGCAGTGAGCTGATATTGCACCACTGCACTCCAGCTTAGGCCACAGAGCGAGACTCTGTCTCAAAAAAAGAAAAATGTCAGGGTCTCATCTCCTCTTTGAGGTCAGAGGAAAGCTTCTGGTCGCTTTCTTGCCAGGGATTTTACCAGTGGCCAGGACGACATCAGCCTCACAGTCAAGACTGGGAGTATAGCCAGGAAAGAGGTGCCCCTATGAGCCTGTGGGACTGAACAGATGATCAAAGCCAGCTGAACTAAAGGTGGAAGAAACCAAGGGTGTTTTGGTTTCTAAGAGGCATTTAGTTAATCAATAGGACTATTATGTGCCATTTGGAAAGAATGAGCAAGTCTAGATGTGCCGTGTTTCCTGGATTTGCTCACAATATGAGGACTGACTGATTTAAACAGAAAGCTGGGGGTGAGAGAGAGACCTAGAGACAGAGGCCTTGATGTGCAAGTCCAGTAGTTCCTACTAAATGATGTATGTATTCACACCTTGAAAGTTTGTGCCTTCAAAGGTGGCAAACTGCCACCATAGCTCACTAATTCCCAGTTGTGTTTTAAGTAACAGGAGAAAATTTACTTCTATGCTAAGCAGATTTGAGCTGATGTGGTATGAAACTTCATGTTAATCTAAGTTCAGGCTAGTTGCTAGGCAGGCGGTACAGAGTAAGCAGCAGCCTGAAAATCTGCATGGCCATCCAGTAACAGGCAGGGTACATCGCAGGGCTCTAGTAAATGTTTTTAGGGTATGGAAGAATACAAGCAGCTGATCAAAACCATCTTGTAATACAGTGCTCCATTCTATGGACAACCTGAGATCTTGAGTTCATTTGCATATTCAATTGTGTTCTCCTAAAATAACAACTATTAAAACAATGACTCCAGATCTCAGCTGATGATGGGAAGGGCAGAGGGTTTTTTTTTTTTTTTTTTTCCCCCAGATGGAGTGTTGCTCTGTTACCCAGGCTGGAGTGCAATGGCGTGATCTTGGCTCACTGCAACCTCCGCCTCCTAGGTTCAATTGATTCTCTTCCCTCAGCCTCCCGAGTAGCTGGGATTACAGGCACCCGCCACCACACCCAGCTAATTTTTTGTAATTTTAGTAGAGACAGGGTTTCACCATGTTAGCCAAGATGGTCTTGATCTCATCTCCTGACTTTGTGATCCGCCCACCTCGGCCTCCCAAAGTGCTGGGATTACAGGTGTGAGCCACTGCGCCCAGCTGGAAAGGAGGAGGTTTCTAATCACTCATCTCTTAGAGTCTGGCCAGCACACCTCTTGTCAGTACCATTCCTTAGCTGACCCAGGGAGGAAAACAAACATTTGTTTTCTCTTTAATCACAAAGCCTGCTGTGCCACTTCTGCCAAATACCATTAACTGTCCTGGACCTGCAGTTTAATGTCCTGGCTCACTGCAGTTATTTTCCTCTGTCAGGGCTAAATAATAAACAAAGAGTCATTAGTACCTGCAGTTTTGTGACTCTTGGTGTGGTTCACGGACCAGCTGGTTAGAAATGCAGGCTTGGAAGCCCTGTTCCAGTCCTTCTGCATTCTCAACCAGACTCCTAGGAGATTCGTACACACACTAAAGTTCCAGTAGCCACAGTCTACAGAGCATAGGATCCTTCGCACATGAGAAAAGACCCCAAAGCTGAGCCCTCAACCCTAGCTATGTGTGGAATCACCTGGGAGCTTTAGAACATCAGCTGCCTGGGTCTTGCCCTCTCTCAGACATTCTGGCGTGATTTGGTCTGCAGTGTGGGCCTTGGAAGCTCTAAAAGCTCCCAGGTTATTCTCTATACTTCCAAGGTTGAGAGCCTTAGCTGAGCTACACAATCATATGGAAACTGTTTTTTTTCCCCCAAGACAGGGCCTCTGTCACCCAGGTTGAAGTGCAGTGGCCCGCGTACTGCTTGCTACAGCCTGGACCTCAGGTGATTCTCCCACCTCAGGCTCACGAGTAGCTGAGACTACAGGCACGTGCCACTACACCTGGCTAATTTTTCTATTTTTAGTAAAGATAGGGTTTTGCCATGTTGCCCAGGATGGTCTCGAACTCCTGGGCCCAAGTGATTCTCTTGCCTTCGCCTACCAAAGTGCTGGGATTACAGGTGTGAGCCACTGTGCCCGGCCTGTAACTGCAAAATAGAGTTGTCCCTTGGTATCTGTGGGGTGTTGGTTCCAGGATCCCCCTCAGATACCAAAATCTGAGGATGCTCAAGTTCCTGATATAAAATGACATAGTATTTGCAGATAACTTACATCCTCCTGTTCACTTCAAATCATCGCTAATTACTTATCACACCTAATACAATGTAAACGGTATATGAGTAGTTGTTATACCCTATCATTGAGAATAACAATTTTAAAAGTCCATACATGTTCAGTAAAGATGCAATTTTTCCCCAAATCTCTTGGGTCCATGATTGGTTGAATCCACAAATGTAAAACCCACTGATACAGAGGGCTGACTGTATACAGACGTACAAGCCCCATCCCGGAGGTCCTTATTTCAGCAGATCTCGGTTAGAGCTCAGGTGTGTGTGTTCTTATATGGAAGCTCCCACTGACCCTGGGTGACCGAGGCACAGCCATGGTTGAGAGTCCTGGAGCCCACATGGAGCTAACTCCTGGGGGCTTCCAAGTTCCACCTCCGCAGAGCAGGGCTGCAGAGAGCTAAAGGCTATACAGCTTGTGATGTACTTTCTTGGGGATTCTGGAGTCCTTGCCCCTGGTTTCCCACAATCTCAGCCAAGGAACACAGCATCAGGTTATTCAATATCGCTTTTCAAACAGAGGCAATGAGTATTCTTCACATAAGGTGTTCCTGCCCTAGTGCCATAGATGCATCCCAGAAACACCTCACATTCTGAAAAATCACACGCTTAAAGTATAAGGGCTTTGGGGAAAATTAGTATCCCCAAGAGGTCACTTAGGAAACAGACCATTTTGAAACCAGAGACTAACAAAATTAAAAATGTGCCGGGAAGCTCACTTGGACTGCCCAGGGAGGTGGCCCAGGCTGGCAGGAAGCCACCATGGCAGATATTAAAAACACACAATAGAGTGGAGATGCTGGAGGTCTTTCAGATGGAGCCAGCTTGAGGGTTCTGAGACCTCAAAGACAGAAGTGGTTCTCTGAGACAGCAAAGATGCTGTTAAGGTGGGCCTGGGGGTGCCGCTCAATCTGACCTTAGACACACAGGCCTGGAGTGTGCTTCTTAGGAGAGAGGACCGCTGAGGGCAGGCTGCATTTGAAGTCTGTTAAAATACAATAGGGCCCCTGCTGCCAACGCAAAAGCTGAGTTAAAGGCTTGTTTTCCTGCTCAATTTTCTGTAATTTATTCCGGCTATTCTGGTTCCCTTTGCTAAAGAAAAACTGCATATGAACCAATGCAGCGTGTTGGTTATACTGACATCATTCCCCTGTAGACTGATCTCACAGAGCTAAGTCATTACAAAAACATGTCACGGCAAACAGCCTGCGCTAAGGATTTGGCTGCCTCGTGTTCAGGTGGTTCTGCTCTGCCTGGAGTCCCCAGGGCAGTGTCTTAAAGTGAGGGCCTAGATGATTCGCACTGGAATCACCTGATGAGGTGGGTCTTTTAAAAAAAACAACACAGGTCCCTAAGTTTTACCCCAGACTTGCTGAACCTGTATTTTTATTAATTTTGAGGCAGAGTCTTGCCCTGTCACCCAGGCTGGAGTGCAGTGGCACAATCTCGGCTTACTGCAACCTCCACCTCCCAGGTTCAAGCGATTCTCTTGCCTCAGCCTTCCAAGCAGCTGGGACTGCAGGGGCCTGCCACCACACCTAGCTTTTTTTTTTTTTTTTTTTTTTGTAGTAGAGACAGGGTTTCGTCATGTTGGCCAGGCTGGTCTCGAACTCTTGACCTCAGGTGATCTGCCTGCTTCGGCCTCCCAAAGTGCTGGGATTATAGGCATAAGCCACCGTGGCTGGCCTGAACCTGCATTTTTAATATGCTGTCTGAGGATTCTCTTGGGCATTAAAGTTTGAAAACCATGGGCTCAGTTAGATGGATCTAGAGTGAATACTACAACTTTTAGAAGCATTTCTGTAAAGACTCACAGGAGTTTGGAAACAACAAAAAGTGTAGGCTCCTGAAGTGTAACCTCCTTTGCCCTAAGAGGAAAAACAAAAACTCATGATTGGAATTTTCTTCTGCTTTCTAGTTGGCTTGCTATAAACGCAGCTTGTTCTTCACCTGTCTGGGGAACTGAAATAAATACAGATCCTGATTTATTGTAACTAATCCAAAACAGGTGTGCATTTTACAGCTGTGTTTTATTTTGAGGAGTAGTTCAGTGGCAGGAATTTGGGTGGCAACAGGGGAGGCTGGTGAGAGGAGGGTCACTTGGCAATAAGGTGGGTTTTAGTCTCTGTAACAAATCTACTGCCTGCTGTTGGAGCTCAGTACCAGAGACATGGCCTCTGTTGGTCTTTGTTGGTCTTTGGCTATGATAGAAGATGAACTTGCATCTCTGAAAGGAGATGGAAAAAGCATTGAACTAACCAATCATATATCAAGATAAATGATAAAGCTGTGGTCATAAGATAGTGTGGGAGTGGCCGTAAATAAGTAGATAAACCAAATTGAGGAAAGAGTACAGAATCCAATACTGGAATTTGGTTTATGGATAGAAATAGTCTTTCAACTTGTAGGGAAGAGACAAGTGCTTCAATGCTGACACAATTAGCCACCATATGGAAAAGATGCCGCTACCTTACGATGGATCCCAAATAAACTCTGAGGTTATTTGATCTCTGAGTTAAAATTTAAAAAAACTATGAAGTACTGAAAAAAATTTTCAAAATGATTTTCTTGATCTTGAGAGATATAAGATCTTCTTGGGGCAAGAAGAACAGGCCTGGTACAGTGGCTCACGCCTGTAATCCCAGTACTTTGGGAGGCCGAGGCGGGTGGATCATGAGGTCAGGAGTTCGAGACCAGCCTGGCCAATATGGTGAAACCCCGTCTCTACTAAAAATACAAAAATTAGCTGGGCGTGGTGGTGCACGCCTGTAGTCCCTGCTATTCAGGAGGCTGAGGCAGAAGAATTGCTTGAATCCATGAGCCAGAGGTTGCATCACTGCATTCCGGCCTGGGTGAGAGAGTGAGACTCCATCTCAAAAAAGAAAGAAAGAAAAAAAAAGAACAGAAAAAAAGAAATATCAATAATTCTAATTACATCAAATTAAAACTTTTCTATAGAACGAAAATACCACAAAGAAAATTAAGTGATACACTTTGTATGTAGGACATTATAATAGACAAAGATTAATTTCCAGGGTATATAAAAATCAAATAGATAAAACACCCCTAACAATTATTTTTAAAAGGTAAATATATACAAAGTTTATGGAAGAGATAAATGGTCAATAAATATGCAAGAAGATGCTCAACTTTATGAGTAATTAGGAAAATACAAATTTTAAAGCTATAACATCTTTCATGAGATAAAAAAAATTGAAAGTACAATATCAAGCTGATATTATAAGGAAATGGTTACATTGCCAGTAAGAGTAATTTGGCAAAATCTCGTAAAACATCTCTTAAAATCTCTTAAAACTGAAAAGGACATTAGCCATGATGCAGCAGTTTCACTTCTCAATATCGACTCTTGAGAGAAGCTTGCATGAAGACCCAAGGAAGCATGTGACATGTGTGTTGTAGAATTGTTTCTAAGGAAACGTTTCTAAGGAAATGTTCATGGGTAACTGTCTAAATAAAATGTGGCCTGCTCAAACGATGGACGCTTCAAAACAACATAGAATTAGAAAGGTACATTGAAGAATCATACATACAATATGATACAATTTATGCCCTCCAACCATTCCATAGTAGTATATGTGGTTTGTACATACATAAACACATAAAATTATTTTTTAGGTCTGGAAGAATACATTCAAATGACAGGATTGATTCTGGAGAGGGAAGCAAGGAATCTAACATTTGGAGAGGTGATTAATAATGTTTTTAAATGTTTACAGAAATTATGTTTACTGATATTATTGAAAACTATTTTTTAAATTTTTTTTTTTAAAGGAAGACATAAACCAGGAGCTAGAAATCCTTGATTTTAGCTCTGGTTCTGCCATTAACCAACTGTAGATCCTTGGGTGATTTCCTTTCCTCTCTTTGGGCCTCTTTGCTCAGTGTAAACTGAAGGGGTCAAACATGGAGATCTGTAAATTTCCAAGGCCCTGAGGTCCTGTGAATCCCTAATTTTACATCAGCTGCCAAAATAAATATCAAAAAAAGTGGAAGACACTGTGGCTTTCAAGGTGAGGAATGTCTTTCTAAGCATAAAAGGAAAAAAAGAAAGAAATCTGATGATGTAAGAATTTTGCACAAAAACCCCCACCATAAACTGATATTAAAAACAAATAAAAACTTAGAAAAGCACTTGTGATGTACAAAGAAACTGATATAAGATGAATAGCTCAATGAAAAATGAACAGGGCCGGGCGTGGTGGGTCATGCCTGTAATCCCAGCACTTTGAGAGGCCAAGGTGAGCGAATCACCTGAGGTCGGGAGTTCAAGACCAACCTGACCAAGATAGAGAAACCCCGTCTCTATTAAAAATACAAAATTAGCTGGGTGTGGTGGCACACGTCTGTAATCCCAGCTATGTGGGAGGCTGAGGCAGGAGAATCACTTGAACCAGGGAGGTAGAGGTTGCAGTGAGCTGAGATCGCACCATTACACTCCAGCCTGGGTGATAGGAGCAAAACTCTGTCTCAAAAAAAAAAAAAAAAAAAAAAAAAGAACAAAGACATCAAATATGCAATTCATGAAATTCATCATAAACTTATCAACTCCATTCCTTTCTCCCTTCCTCCTTTCCTTCCTTTCTTGATTTTCAAAGATTGTTCTTAAAGTGATAATACTTCATGCTAATAAGACTGTGGAAACAGACTTTTCTCTTACACTGCTGGCAAGAGTGCAAATTAGCACAACCCTTCTGGATGTCAAATTGGTGATATTTACTAATCCTTTAACATGTAAATTTTGGCCCTGTAATTAGCCTAATAAAATTATCAAAAGTATAAATAGAGCCATCAGGACAAGAGTCTTTTCATTGTAGCATGGTTCACAATAATGAACACTGAAACAATCTAACAGTGGAGGAATGGCAAAATATATTATGGTACAATATTCTTTGGACCATGCAGGAATTAAAAATCATGCTTTGAAAATACTTAAGGATATTTTTTAAATGCTTGGAAACAATTTACAAAACAATATATATGTTGTTTCTTCCCTTGAGAAACTTACAGGTTCATGAAAGAAGGATTAATCTCTTTGCCTGTAGTCACACCATTTGTTTATTGGCAGAACCAAAGCTACAGCCCTGGTCATTTTTCCTCAGTTTTATGCCCTTATACCTCACGCCAATTCTAGCCTAAATGAGTCAGTCTCAAAGTCACTTCTTTCACTCTTACCTAAGGTAACTGACAATACATTTAATGGTTTTAAAAACAATGTCTCTGTTCCCCCTTTCTAGATGTTTCACAACATAAGCTCCACTCTGTTTTACTGGAAAAATAGTATGTATATTACAATACTACAGCTTTAAAAAGTCCCTTAAGAGACAAAAAGCCAGCAAGAGAATGTTTTTCTTTGATCACTGAGGGAATAGTGTGATTATGAACAGATATTGAAAGTTAGATGCTGGATAGGAGCCCTCAAGAGTCCAAGGGCTCTAAAAATGAGTGTTGTAAAACCAAATTGATATGGATAAAATTTCCTTTCTTATATTTCTAGAACCATATATGGTAAGACTATATTACACAAGCTGCCAAATTCCCCCAGGGGGAGCATCACTCTGTAATCCTAAGGTGCTATGGACTAATGTTTGTAACCCCTAAAAATTTTCATGTCGAAGTCCTAACCTCCAATGTGATACTATTAACAGGTGGAGTCTGTGGGAAGTAATCAGGTTTAGATGAGGTCATAAGGCTGGGGCCCCATGATGGGATTAGAACCCTTGTAAGGAGAGACACCAGAGAGCTTGCTTCCTCTCTTCCTTCTGCTATCTGAAGACACAATGAGAAGGCAGCCACCTGCAAGTCAGGAAGAGAGCCCTCACCAAGAACTCAATCAGCAACACCTTGGACTTCCCAGCTTCCATAACTAGATCTTGGACTTCCCAACTTCCAAAACTAGAAGAAATATATGTCTCTTATTTAAACCACTCAGTATATGGCCTTTTGTGATAGCAGCCTGAGCTAAGATGTAAATTCACCCTCGGAAATTACATCCACAGCTCCAGGTAATTTGGGAGCTATTTGGTACACAAATATAGTGAACTACTAAAGGGCATCCCTGTAGTCTAAAATAGCTTCCATGTGTACCTAATTTACGCCAGAGGTTAGCCTGTTCACTGGGAGGCTCTAGGTTCTTATGAATGATGATGCTGATATTGTGCTTATTGCATGACACCAACTGACACTTTAGTAAGGCATTTTTCTGAAATGGAATTGTTATTTACCCAAAGTAAGCAGTAAGCCACAAATCACATCAGTCAGTTCTGTAGTTAAAAAGACTGAAAATGAAACCATCTTGGAGGTACATTTTTAGATCACCTTAACTTCTATACCAGGTCACAAGTCTGCGCTGATGGTAGGGAGAAACAGAAGTGTTGTCATCATCCACAAATTCATAACTGTTCATTGAATATTTGTGTGTTCCAAGTACTGTATTAATGCTCAACATTTGGCATTTCTGGTAGTCCATGTAACAAAACTGTGAGCTGGCCCACAAGACTCAAAGAGGTTAATTAACATGCCCAGGCCACCTCTATCTGTAAGTGACAAAACTGAAACTCAAGTTCCATAAGAAAATCAGATCAACACAACACAAATTGAAGTGGGTGAAGGTGAGGATGATGACTGAATGCTGACTGAGTGTAGTCAGATTAACTCAGGTGAAAGAACCCCATGGATTGGCCCCAACATCCAGATTGTTGAAAGTACTCAATTGCTTCTAAGGCAGGTGCTGATAACGCCTGGCCCCATAGCTACTCAGTCCACCTAGGTTCCCCGCAGCTGTAGGTGAAGGCAGTTTCCACCACCTGACAGCTCCCACAGCCTGAGAACTTCATGAGCTGGGAGGTTGCTTGGCCACACCAGAAAGTGGATCTAGAAGTCAGGAAAGTCCTTCACCAGTGGGGGTGGGAGTTGGTAGACTCCATAGCTTCCTGTGGAGTTAGTCTAAGGCATTCATCACGCAATTCCTTAGAGGATCCCCATGTTGTCAGGTCCCTGTTGTCCATAGCAGCCCACAATCGTTCATTCATGTCCCATTTCCTGGTGGTTTTTGCTTCCATCTTATATTCCCCTTTTCTCCCCATGTTTTCTGGGAGCATCTCCTGAATAAACTAACTGCATCCACATTCTTGTCTCAGGGTCTGCTTTCTGGGCGGGATCTTTAAGACAATTTCCTAATGCTGACCATTAAAGTTGAACTTCCTGTCCTCCAGGACACTGAGGACATCCCCTTTTTAGGTTTAACCTTAAAGGATTCTGGCCCATTCCTGAAGGCCCAGTGTTTCAATGCAGCTTATTTCATCACCTTTTCAGTATTTCGCCATCCTCACGTAACCATCCAGTCCTGCCTCACGCCCTCCCCAGTAGTCCTATAGCTCTTTATTTTACTGACTTTAGAGCCTTTGCTGCACACCACACTGGGGTTAGATTGGCAGTATACTTATTTGTCTCCCCTGCTAGATTTTTATATTCCTTGTGGGTCAGTGCTGAGCTTTCTTGGGCACACACAGTATCTGATAGATCTCAATAAATGTTAAGTTAAACATTGTCATGTGATCTGATAGGTTTACCTGTTACAGGAGATTTAAACTCAGCGAGTGTGACAACTTCAGAAGCATTGTAATCCCAAACAGTAAAAAAAATCTGAATCACAGTAATTCATTTGAAGCTATTCGAAGATATAAAAATGGAAAAGTAAATCTCTCACTGACCCTTATGGGGCATAGGACTGCTGAGAATTAGGATCTGGAAAGTCAGCATCTAACTACCTGAGAACTCAGATTGGGCAAATTCTCCAACTCTGGAAAAACAAAAATACCCTATTTCTTTTCCCTATGGAATGAAGGCAGCAGAATGTGCCCAAGGGACCCTGACCCCTGCAGTAGACTGCCCATGCCCATGTAACAGTATGGTATGCAGAATAATCTCCTCCAAATACATCCACATCCTGATTCTCAGAACCTGTGAACATGTTACCGAAGTGAATATGGCAAAAGGGACATTGCAGACGTGATTAAGGTTATCAGCACTGACATGGGAAGATTAGCTTTGACCCAGGTGGTCCCACTTGGTCCCAAGGGTCCTTTTAAGTGGAAGAGGGAGACAGGAGCATCGGTCAGAGAAGGATTTGAAGATGCTACTGTGCTGGCTTTGAAGGTCAAGAAAGGACCATGTACTAAGGGATGCAGGCCATCTCCAGAAGCTGGACAGAGGGGATTCTCTCCCTGTATTCATTTTCGTGTGCTAATAAAGACATACCCAACACTGGGAAGAAAAGAGGTTTAATGGACATATAGTTCCACATGGCTGAGCAGGCCTCACCATCATGGCGGAAGGCAAGGAGGAGCAAGTCATGTCTTACATGGATGGCGGCAGACAAAGAGAGTGCTTCTGCAGGGTAACTGCTGTTTTTAAAACCATTAGATCTTGTGAGACTCATTCACTATCATGAGAATGGTGCAGGAAAGAACTGCCCCCATAATTCAGTCACCTTCCACTGGGTCCCTCCCATGGCATGTGGGAATTGTGGGAGTTACAATTCAAGATGAGATTTGGGTGGGGACACAGCCAAACCATGTCACTCCCCTGGAGCCTCCAGAAGGACACGGTCCTGCTGACACCTTAATTGTAGCCCAGTGAGATTCATGTTGGACTTCTGACCTCCCAAACTGCAAAGTAATAAATCTATGTTGTCTAAGCCACTAAATTTGTGGCAATTTGTTACAGCAGCCATCAGAAACAGACAGAGTAGGTAATTTGAAAATAACATGCTTGAAGGCAAGTCTGGATATCCTTGGTTGGGTTTTTACTTCAGGTGTCAGAGAAGCAGCCCATTCCTCACACAGACTGCAAATTTCAGTTGTCTTTGGCTTAGAAAATCTGATGTGGAAGAGAAAACAAGAAAAATGGCAATCTATCTGGCATGAAGCTAGCTTCACTGAGTGTAAGCATCACACCTGGGGACTCAGGAAGCCTCGGAGGGTAAGGCCTGAGTCAGAGACTCCACAGCCAATCAACTGTAGAATCCCTAGGCCCTTCCAGGATTCTGCTCAGGAAGTTTCCAAGTCCACAGAATCACTAGGAGCTCCTGGCCTGAGGACTGTGATGGGGTGGACTCCAGGAGAAAGTCTTCTGAGAAGGCCACAGCCTGAATTAGACCCCTGGAAAGTCAAAGCAGCAGACATGGAGCAAAGGAGGTTGTAGCTGGGGCAGGAATCCTCTGAGCAGCCTTTAGGGCAGGGTTTCTCAGCCTCCACACTACTGACATTGTGGGCCAGATAATTCTTTGTTTGGGACAGCTGCCTGTGGGTTGTAGGACGTTTAGCAGCGTCCCTGGCCAGTAGCAATCTCTTCCCCTCACCCCCACCCCAGTTGTGGCTATCAAAAATATCTCCAGACATTGCCACATGTCCCATGGGGTGGGGATGGGGCTAAAATCACCCCACGTTGATTAGCTTTGGCTAGATTCTATACCAGCACTAATGACAGTTGGGAAAGAAAATAGTTATCTCATTAAAATTAGTGCTGTCCAATAGAAAATTAATGCAAGCCAAATATGTAATTTTTTGTAAGTACAATCACAAATTGTACAACCATTACTATTTAATTTCAGAACACTTTCATTATACCTGAAAGAAACCCATACCTATTAACAGTCACTTCCCCTCCCCTTCTTCCCCCAGCCCCCGGCAAATCCTAATATACTTTCTGTCTTGAATAGATTTGCCCATTCTGGACATTTTGTATAAATGCAATCCATACAGTAGGTGGCTTTTGTGTGTCTGGCTTCTTTCGCTTAGTGTAATGTTTCCAAGGGTCACCCATATGGGAGCATCTATCAGTACTTCACTCCTTTTTATGGCCGAGTAATATTCCATTGTATGGGTATACCAGGTCTGGTTTTAGTCACTTATCAGTTAATGGACATTTGGGTGGTTTCCACTGTGTGGCCATTACGAGTAATGCTGCTATGAATATTTATGTACGAGATCTTTTTGTGGGCATATGTTTTCAATTATCTCGGGTAAATACCGAAGAGTGAAATTGCTGGGTAACTCTATGTGTAACCTTTTGAGGAATCATCATATTGGTTTTCAAAGCAGCTACGCCATTTTACATTCCTACCAGCAGTATATGATGGTAAGACACTTATGTCTTTTACTTTTTTGGAAGCCAGATTTTTAAAAACTACAAAGATACAGGTGAAGTGAACTTTAATAACATATTTCGCTAACTCAGTGTAACCAAATATTTCAATATGTAAACAATATAAAAATTAATGAGACATTTTACTTTTTTTGTATTAAGTCTTCAAACTCTGGTGTATATTTTACACTCATAGCATATCTCAATTTGGATGCTAATTATTCTTTGGAGATACTTAATCTGTATTTAGAGTTCATGAAATTAAGTTGGAAGGGTAGATTCACATATCCAAATTGTTCCAAACCTATTAAAATTTTTTCCTAACACTATCACATATATCAGCTTTGAAATTTAAATGCACATTAAATTAAAAATTCAGTTCCTCCTTCAAACTAGGCATATTTCAAGCCTCACTAACCACATGTGGCTCAAGGTTCCCAGGTTGGATAGTCCAGCTCTAAGTGATTTCTGTTGTCATTGTGATTTTTATATATTTTAGAGATGGGATCTCGTTTTGTCACCCAGGCTGCAGCACAGTGGTGTGATCATAGCTCACTGCAGCCTGGAAGCTCCTGAGCTCAAGGAATCCTCCCACCTCAGCCTCCCCAGTAGCAGGGACTGCATGCACCCAGCTCTACTGTAATTTTTAAAAAACTATTGCCCTGGGCCTCAATGTTGGTTTTCTTTCCTGTTTTACAGCTGATCCAATGACAAACTATATATATATACACACACACACACACACACACGTATATATATGTGCATACAGTGTGTATATATACACACACTACATATAGTTTATATGTAATTCATATATATATATAATTCTTTTTCTCTTTAATAGACTATTTTTTAGAGCACTTCTAGGTTCACAGAGACATTGAGCAGGAAGTACAGAGATTTCCCCTATATAGCCTGCCCCCACAAATGCGCAGCCTCCCCCACTATCTACGCCGCCTCACAGACTGCATTTGTTACAGTTGGTAAACCTACATTGACACATCACCGTCACCCAAAGTCCACGATTTACATGAGGGTTCCCTCTCGGTGGCACCCATTCTGTGGGTTTGGACGATGTCTAATGACATGCCTCCCCCACCATCACGTGTGATCCTGTCCTAGAGGAAGGGCTGCTTCTGTATGGCAGTGTTCTTAGCCATGGTCTGCTGGTTTAGAACAAGTGGCAAACAGCAGCACTGGTCACCCATGAGCCCCTCCAGCCTCTCGGCCCTCAACCCTTGCAGACCTTATTTCCAGTGGCCAGCCCTGCTGGGCAGCCCCCACTGCCAGGGCTTTAGTGTCCCAGTTGGCATCCTGGAAGCCATGCCACTCATTGGACAGTCTCCACTGTGTCTCTTGTATCCCTTTAAAAACAACATGCCACCCTGCCTCCAGGCCATCTCTCAGGTTACTGCGGAGATACGGGACGAAAGAGGACACATTGCATTCATCTGTGAGGTCACAGGTTATTGGGCTTAGGCTATCTTATGTGGAATAGGAAGCTGGGGGTCGGGGGTAGGTAGCATTTGTCATGAGCTTTCATTATGCAAAGTCTAAGGGCTCATGTCTGCAATGAAGAGACAGCAGCACCATCTCCCCTGAGGCAGGGATGTCACAGCCTGGCCCTCAGGGACTCCAGGTTCATACAGGACAGTGGCCCAGCCCTCAGGGGCTCTAAGTTCACACAGGACAGTGCTTCTCTTCTGGGGAGCTTTTCAAGATTCAGTGAGTCTGGGGAGGGGCCTGAGACCATGCATTTCTAACAGACTCGTAGGGATTTCTACCCTTGGGATAATGAGGGCTTAGGGCTTTCCACAGAAAGGATTAAATATGCCCCACCCTACCCTCCTACCTTCCTCCACCAGCTCCACCACCCAGTAGCTAATAACAGCTGACATGTATTGAAGGTAGAAATGTACGGGGCCTGGGCTAAGCACTTTGCAGGGGTTGGCTCATTTCATTATCTCAACAGCCCTGTGAGATAAAGCCTGTCAGCCAGGCTCTACATCAGGAAGCGGCAGAGCCTTGCTTTGAATGGTCTGCCTGACTGCAGGCTCTGTCTCTATAGATGAGGTTAAATAGCTTCCCTAATTCCATTTTAGGTCTGAGTTCCTTAGCTCTCTTCAAGACTAAAATAACTGTCGATAACAGTGGTGGCCTCTGGTGAAGGTGACTGAGTAACTGGGTGGGAGGGACACAATTTTTACTATATACGTGTTCACTGCATACCTTATGAATTGTGTGTGTGTGTGTGTGTGTGTGTGTGTGTGTGTGTGTGTGTGATCTAGTCCAATAAATAAATGAATAGCTTTAAAAATTAGTTTTTAAGCCTGGGCGTGGTGGCTCAAGCCTGTAATCCCAGCACTTTGGGAGGCCGAGGTGGGTGGATCACTTGAGGTCAGGAGTTTGAGACCAGCCTGGCCAACATGGTGAAACCCCATCTCTACTAAAAATACAAAAATTAGCCGGGCGTGGTGGCTCAAGCCTGTAATCCCAGCACTTTGGGAGGCCGAGGTGGGTGGATCACTTGAGGTCAGGAGTTTGAGACCAGCCTGGCCAACATGGTGAAACCCCATCTCTACTAAAAATACAAAAATTAGCCGGGTGTGGTGGTGGGTGCCTGTAATCCCAGCTACTTGGGAGGCTGAGGCAGGAGAATTGCTTGAACCTGGGAGGCGGAGGCTGCCGTAAGACGAGACTGTGCTACTGCACTCCAGCCTGGGTGACAGAGCGAGACTGTCTCAGAAACAAAAGTTTTTTAAAAAGCCCAGGGCCTTCACAGTTAGAATCATGTACAAGTAGTAGAGCCTGTTCTCAGGGCAGGCGGATGTTCACCACGTTAGGCCACCAGCGTCTCCACTGAAATGGTTGGGGTTCTTCGGGCCTCATCCATGCCCCTCCCATTCTCCGGGAGTGTGCAACACAAAGCTGGCCTGCAACTTCCCACCAGATGATAAAGGCTACACTTAGCACCTGGCTGGCAAGGACATTTCCAGAGTAGGTAGACTTTATAATAACAATTCAATAAATAGTAATACTGGTTAATAATGGTGCTATTCAAAGTCAGACTCAGACATGAGAATTCTTTCCCTTCAGACAGCTTGGCACAAGTCTGAATTGCTCAGTGCTGACCTTTGCTCTTTTGTGATCTTATACATTGACAAAGAAGAGAAAATCAGGATAATAACCAAGAAATGATTAGACTTAGCCACTGTGGGTACCTAGATATGATTCGAATCTCAGTGTTATCTCACTAACCTAAGCTAGTTACTGTACTCCTGAAAATGTGAATTTTAACATATTTTAAAGAAGTGCAGGTTAATTACTTCCAAATCCATATATGGAGCGAATCTAATTGTTAAGAAAGGTTTACAAGAAGAGGCTCTGGCCAAACCAGTTGTTACTCGAACAACATGAACTTGCAGTTTTCTGTGTTCCCACCCTCTTGAAGTGTTGTGTGTTAAGATTATACCAAGCAGACCCTGCCATATGCATGTTGATCTGTGTAGTAGTCCATTTTCATACTGCTGTGAAGAAATATCCGAGACTGGGTTTAATAGACTCACAGTTACACACGACTGAGAAGGCCTCACAATTATGGCAGAAGGAGAAGGAGGAGCAAAGGCATGTATTACATGGTGGCAGGTAAGAGAGGGTGTGCAAGAAACTCCCCCTTATAAAATCATCAGATCTTGGGAGACTTATTCACTATCATGAGAACAGCATGGGAAAACCCGCCCCCATGATTCAACTACCTTCTGTGGGGTCCCTCCCACAATACGTGGGGATTATGGGAGCTACCATTCAAGATGAGATTTGGGTGGGGACACAACCAAACCATATCAAGCTGCTTCTAGTGATGGGCATAAATAGGCTTGTTAACCCCCAGGCCAGATCCTTTGAGTCTTCAGACCTGAGAAAAGGGAGGGCAGAGAAGCTTGTTACTTCGTGGCTGGTCTAAAGGACCAACTGAAGCACAAGACATACTGATCTTGGGGACCCTAGGCAAGATCCTCAAGAGAATTAGAGGCTGGAGACACTTGGCAGGCTGCTGGGGAGGGGGCATCCCCCATGGGGTGGAAGGAGGAGCACCTGCAGGTCAGTGCCCATTCTGCGATGCTACAGTCTGTCTTATGATCAGGGCTGGAGGATCAGGATGTGGCCGTTAGTGACGGGGAGAAATGAACTCTGAAGCCCATCACAGTAACATCATCCGTGGTGCCTAGTTTTCTTCTCCAAATCCCCGCAGTCAGACACAGGAGCGGCATATTTCCTACTGTTACCATTTCGAACCAACTCTGTGCTGGGCAGACTGCCTTTGTGTTCCACATAGATCTACCCTGAGGAGCATCCACATGAATGTCCATCATTCCAGCCCCAAAGACGATAGCTGAGCTAACACGTTTGTATTAGTCCGTTTTCATACTGCCATAAAGAACTGCCCGAGGGTGGACACAGTGGCTCATGCCTGTAATCCCAGCACTTTGGGAGGCTGAGGTAGGTGGATCACTTGAGGTCAGGAGTTTGAGACCAGCCTGGCCAACATGGCGAAATCCCGCCTTTACTGAAAATACAAAATTAGCCGGACTTTGTGGCGCACACCTGTATTCCCAGCTACTCAGGAGGCTGAAGCCGAAGAATCGCTTGAACCTGGGAGGCAGAGGTTGCAGTAAGCCAAAATCATGCCACTGCAGTCTCCAGCCTGGGTGACAGAGTAAGACTCTGTCTCAAAAAGTAAAAAACATAAAAACCAACTGCCCGAGACTGGGTAATTTATAAAGGAAAGGGATTTAATATGACTCACAGTTCAGCATGGCTGGGGAAGCCTCAGGAAGTTTACAATCACGGCAGAAGGCGAAGGATAAGCAGGCACCTTTTTCACAAGGCAGCAGGAAGGAGAAATGCCGAGTGAAGCAGGGAACAGGCCGTTAGAAAACCATCAGATCTCCTGAGAACTCACTATCACGAGAACAGCATGGGAGAAACCACTCCCATTGTTCAACTACCTCCACCTGGTCTCTCCCTTGACACGTGGGGATTCTGGGGATTACAATTCAAGTAACCATATAAAGAACTTAATTGGTGTATCAAGTACTGGAGCAAGCAGTCTCCGTCCCTCACTGAGCCTACTTGTAGTGCAACTCCCTGAGCTGGAGTCCTGACGGTGGTTGCTGATGCGTTCTTAGCCTTCAGGCCCTGTATCTAACCCATTCCCAAATCCTGTCTGTTCTAATTCCACAGTGTCTCCTGCATTGGAATCTTCCACTCTGTATTAGATTCCAAGGTCTGCCATAACAAAGCACCCAAAACTGGGGTGCCTTCAAACATCAGACCTTTATTTTCTCACAATTCAGGGAGCACAGTCTGAAATCAGCAGACAGTTGGTGACATCGGTTTTCCCTGGAGGTTTGAGAGAGAAGCCATCCCACACTTCCCTTCTAGCTTCGGTGGTGACCAGCAGCCCTTGGGGTTCCTCGGCTTGGAGCCAACATTAATCCAATCTCTGCCTCCATCATCACACGGCCTTCTTCCCTGTGTGTCTCTGTGTTCAAACTTTTCTCTTACTATAAAGACAACAGTCACTGGATTAGGGCCCACTGTAATCCAGTATGACCTCATTTCAATGTGATTACATTTGTGAAAACCTATTCCTAAGTAAAGTCACATTCTCAGGTACTAAGGGTTAGAACTTGAACTTATTTTTGGGGGACACAATCAACCCACCCTCCATTCTCCCAGCCACCACGGTAGCCCAGGCTTCCTAATTTCATCTGGGCCACTGCCATCGCTTTCTTTCTAGATCGTTAACAACCTTCTTTCCTTATAGAACACCTGCCTACCCTAAATCTTGATCACCTCCCTACACAGAACGTAAGTTTCAAGAAGACAGAGACTTTGGCTGGTGATGTTTTCCTTAGAAGCTAGGACAAGGCCAGGAACATTGACAGCTTTCAACAAGTATTTGTTGAATAAAGGAATTAATGAATGTACATGCATCAGCAGCAAATATATTGATTCTGCATCTTTCCTTGATACACTCGTCCCTTCTCTTCTCCCCAAAGTAGATTAATTTCTACTGTAGCAAGTTATTTCTGTGTCTGTGCTAGCCTTTACCTATAGTCATTTGTTTGCCCAGCTGGGGTGCTATTCCGTGAGCTGGGTGGGGACAGACACTAGGTCTGATTCATCTTGGAATGTGCAGAAGAAACACAGCATATGTCAATATTTGTTGAAAGGAATTAGATTAGTTAATGAGGCAAGACAGAAACATGAAAAATTATATTCCCCCACCCCCTCCAATTGACTGCCTCTACCACATTTGCAGAACTGGGGTGGGGGCGGGAGGCAGGGCAGGAGGTAAAATTGCAAATTCTGTAAGTTCCCCTTTCTGCTGATGCTTGAAAAATTATCTTTCTGAGTCAGCACAGGTATTTTGATACTGCCTTGCGATTTGGGGCATTTTTTTTTTTTAAGTGATGATTTAAAAACAAGTGCTTTCACATTTACCATCAAACTGATGGGGTTGGATGGGAAAATAACCATCATGAGAACCATTTACTGCTTCCTCTTTTAAATTTCTAGTTCAAGGTCTAAATCTGACCATAAACTTAAGGAACTCTTCAGTCCCTGCCTCTCCATAAGGAGATAGCAGAACATTCCACTCAGGCATGGGTTGGTCTTCATCAGAACATTCTGAACTGGCTGGTGCTGACTGCAGGGTCTGGAAGGCTGGGCTGGTGACAACGATAGTGACAAGAAATAGACCTGGCTACACTGAATTCCACTCTCTGGACAGACTTTGCTTAGCACAGAAGTAGGCATAACTTCCAGGAGAGGGACAACCTTCCTATCATGGCCCTGCCACTAAAACTTCATTTGAGACCTTTCTCTTCTCAAGTCTGTACCACCCAGTCAAGTGACTATGCTTCACTGCTGATTGTGGACAGCAAACAGGAGACCATGGAGTGGGGGGCCAGAAGGACAGGCTGGGAAAAGAATGGATTGCTTTAGTGGGTTGAATCGTGTTCCCTGCAATTTTGTGCACCTGGAACCTCAATATTTGGCCTCATTTAGCAATAAGGTCTTTGCAGATATAATTAGCTAAGATAAGGTCATACTGGACTAAAGTGGGCCCTAAATCCAGTGGCTGGTGTCCTTATAAGAAGAGGAGAGGACACACAAAAAGACATAGAGGGAAGATGGCCACATGAAGATGGAGGTAGAGATTGGAGTGATGCATCTACAGGTCAAGGAATGGCGAGGATGGCCAGGAGCCACCAGAAGCTGGAAGAGGCAAGGGAGGACTCTCCTTTTGTACCTCCAGAGGAGTGCAGCCCTGGTGATACCTTGAATGCACACTTCTGACCTCCAGAACTGAGGGAGTAAAGGTGTAGTGTTTTAAGCTGCCCAGTTTGTGGTCATTTGCAGCCCTAGGAAACATGTACAGTTGCCAATAGTATAGATACAGTGAATTATTAAGAAAAAAAATGTGTTTATTTTCCATTTTTGTTTCCAGTACCTTCTAAAGAAGCCAAGGAAACTAGGGTTACCTCCGTCTCAGGGGTGAGATGGTGATGAGGTGAAGAGGATTATACACAACAGAGATGGGGAAGGGGTTGTATATGATAGAGGCAGGGATGGGGTTGTAGGTGATGGAGAAGGGATGGGGTTGTATGTGATGGAGGTGGGAATGGGGTTGTATGTTTTGGAGATGAGGATGGGGTTGTATGTGATGGAGATAGGAATGAGGTTGTATGTGATGGAGATGGGGATGGGGTTGTACATGATAGAGATAGGGATGGGGTTATATGTGATGGAAGTGGGGATGGGGTTGTACATGATGGAGGTGGGGATGGCGTTGTATATGATGGAGATGGGGATGGGGCTGTACATGATGGAGATGGGGTTGTACACGATAGAGACAGGGATGGGGTTGTATGTGATGGAGATGGGGATGGGGTTGTATATGATATATATGGGGTAGAGTCATATATGATGGATATGGGGATGGCGTTGTATGTGATAGAGACAGGGATGGGGTTGTTCATGACGAAGGCAGGGATGGGGTTCTATGTGATGGAGATGGGGATGGGGGATGGGGTTATACGTGATGGAGATGGGGATGGGAGTTGTACATCATAGAGACCAGAATGTGGGTTGTCCTGTGAGAGAGGCATAGATAAGGGTTGTGCTGTGGAAAGCAAACAGATGAAAATAAATAGGTTTTGTATTTGTTTAAGCAGGACAATAACCTTACAGTCTGGCTTTGTTGAGAGAGTTTTCCATGTTCCTTTCTTCTTAGATCAGAGAATCTTATCTCTGCACAATCTGAAAGCAAACAGGTGTGAGGGTGTGGACAAGTGGACACAGCTTTCCCTGCTCAGAGCTACTGGGAGGTGACAGAGACAGAGTCAGGGTGAGATGGGCACGTAGGTCCTGACTTCATGTTTTGCGATGCCGGGATTGCAGTGGAGCAAGCTAAGAGAAACTGAGAGGACAGGAGAGCTTTGCCTGCTTCCCTTTCTGGACACAGAAACTAGCCACCCTCCCACATACCCATATAGGGCAGCTCAGACCGTCTTCCAGAGGGTGGGGTCAGCAGGACTAGAAGGTGAGCATTCCCTACAGGACTGCCCAAGGGATTGGACCAGAGCAGGATTAATCAGAAAGAAAATTTTGTTATTTTCCACTCATCTTCCACATCCCTGAATGGGGGCCCATGAGGAAGACAGGATAAGTTCCAGAGACAAAATAAAGGGATTGCATGTACTCAGGCACCTGAGAAGAAAGGTGTGTCAATTTTCAAGCCACCATATGCACAAATATCAGCTCAGTGTATATTTTGCCTTCCTAGCTCAAATCACAACATTGAATTCCAGATGTTTTCTTTCTCCTTGGTTCTCCAAGCATTTCCCCACCAGCTTCAGCTTCCCAGGAACTTTTTTGTGAATCATTATTTTTCCTTCCATCTACAAGGGGAAAGTTTGTTTCGATGGATCCATCCAAAGGGGCCCCTGAATTTCTGGTGTAATCTGCATCATAGTCCTCCTCAGTTCACATCCTGCCTTTGATTTCCCTCATCTTTAAATGCAACCCTGCTGTTGTACATTGCAACTTTATAGCTCTGTGCCCAAGGTAAACTGGACATCTCCACTTTCCATGCATGGTGCCTGGCTATAGTCGGTACAGTTATGCTGATGTCTTCTAGGTGGTACATACTTGAAACCTCAATTATTTGTGGTTAAAACAAAAGATGCTTCTCTCTCTCTACTCAAAAGAGAACATAAAGCTTCTGTTTAGATCTAAAAAAGACCCCGGCAAACCAGGCAACAAACTATTAGTGATGAATAAGAGATTTAGTTTAGTAGAAGCTACATATTAACCAAAATGCAGGAGCCTGGGGCAATTTTCAGGTAGGAGATCAATGTCTCAACAGAGAGATGGTGAGTTTTGACACAGAGAAGAGAACCAGGCTGAAGACGCAAAACCTTCCTACATATGTTGGCAAAGGGATGTTGGATGAAGATCAGATTGGATAGATGTTCACTCATTTGACATAATTTCTGAGCATTTACCACGCTCGTTGCACCAGGTTGAACAACACTAATGCTGTTGTCTCTCTCCGTGATCTCAATATCTCGGGAAATTTTGTTTCTTTTTTGGAACGAAGCTGTCTCTCAATCTTAGCAGGAAATGTTATTGCCTGTTTCATCACCTGTGATTGTACTGCCAGAGGGGTTATTTTCTGCCAATCAAGAAACGAAGCCTGGCTGGGCGTGGTGGCTCACGCCTGCAATCCCAGCACTTTGGGAGGCCGAGGTGGGTGGATCACTTGAGGTCAGGAGTTTGAGACCAGCCTGGCCAATAAGGTGAAACCCTGTCTCTACTAAAAATACAAAAATTAGCCGGCCATGGGGGCACTCGCCTATAATCGCAGCTACCTGGGAGGCTGAGGCAGGAGAATCACTTGAACCTGGGTGGCAGACGTTGCTGTAAGCCGAGATTGCACCACTGTACTCCAACCTGGGCAACAGAGTGAGACTCCGTCTCAAAACACACACACACACACACACACACACACACACACACACACACACACAGAAGAAACAAAAAAAACAAAACAAGAAACCAAACCTGAGGTCCTATCACTATCCTGCTGACTTACTAGAGAAGAGATATAGGATATAAGGAATTGTCAAGCCCCAAACCTGCACTTTCTTGTCATTTTTTGGTAATGAGCATCTGAGGCAGGTGACTGGCTTAATATTTATGTTTATATTCAGATTTTCCAATAGCGAATACCATCACTGCTGTACACTTTGAAGCCCACGCTGAATAGGCAAAGTACTAGTGTAGTAATCGTGACAAGTATTTCCTGCTTCTAAAGTTTACAAGAACTTGCTTTATATAATGTATTATTGTCATTGCAGTGTGGTAATTGCTACTACCTTGGTTTTGCTTTTACTCACAAATTCTAAAAACTATAAAGAGATATAGATTTGAAAATATTCTCCTAAAACCTGACTAAGAATTAATTTTTTCCCCTTATCATTTAGTCTGAAATCTGCAGGAAAGTTTCAGTTTGTGGGACGTAAACAATACCATCCCACTCATTCCAGGCTCATGGTCTACAGCAGAGATTCATTCTGAGGCTCAATGAGCCCTTAACAGGAGATCCATAGGCCCAAGGGGGTCAGAAACTCCCCTGAAATTACGTTCAACATTGTGTGGGTAAAACAAGACTTTCTGGGAAGAAGACATAAGTTTTCTTGGCTCTTCAAAGCAGCCTGTATCTTACAAAGGGCTAAAAAGATTGGAAGCTTAGGCCACTGGTGTTGCATTCTGTGGCTGTGATGATTTTCATTGGCTTGGACTAGATCTGTGAGCCTCTAGGACTCTGCAGGATCAACCACAGGGTCTATATGCCAACACAGTGCAGTCTACCAAAGACACAAGGCACTTAATGCCTAGAGGAGGGAGAAGCAAAGAGACCACGGAGGCAGAGGAACTTGGAATCCAGAGAGTGCATGTTCATGGTAAGCCGTTCTCCAGCCCACTGTCTCTTCCCGGCCCCTCTCTGGGGCCCCACTGGCTCATTCTTGGGTCGGTCTACCTGTGGTGACATGGTGACATGCTTTATCCTTTTCCCTAACAACTCTTCCGGTTAATAGTGAAGATTAGATCTAGAAGCGTTAGGAGTCCAAGGAAAATCTGATTGCAAGTGAGGGGTGAAGCTTAAGTCCCATTTACTTGGCAGCAGGTCACAGAACACCAAAGCTTTTGGGAAACAAGAGGTGTTATCTAACCCTTACTTCACTGTGGAAGAAAGACTCCAAGAGACCTGGTGAGTTCTCTAAAGCCACTTCCTGTATAGCAGCAGACCCGGGACCAAACCCCAGTTTTCTGAGACTCAATCATCTTTCCATCACCCTACTCCATTTTCCTCTCACCTCCTCATCCAAGTCCTGGTCTTTTAAAGGCACAGCAAACAAAAAAACAAAAAGACAAAACAAAACCAAAAAACCCCCCAGAGACTATTCAGAAATGCCTAGTGGAATTCAAAAGAAATCATGGCCTTCATAGCGCCATCTTTTCTTATGTTTGCATACACTTGCACTTTATGGAAATTATGGCTCACTCTCTCTCTCTCATCTCCCAGAAATCTCCCATCATCTATGCAGGAAAACACAGGTGCATGCAAGAAAAGAAGACAGCTGTTTTTGTGACCCATTTCACATGAGTTTGCCATTACACGGTCCTGTCCTGTGTTGGAATAGCTGGCATATCCCATCCTTTGCAATGTACAACCCAAAATCCTCAAGTCATAAATTTCTATGCCATTTTACCAACATTAACTGCATTAATGTAAGTAAAGCAGTTAGAACAGTAGCTGCCATGTGTTAAAAAGGCTGTAGGGCTTAGCAATTATTACTATTAATAGTAGCGTTACTACTTAGCTCACATCACCTGAGATGTACAACAAATTCATACGCTCATGGCTCATGCTCTAGTGCCCTTCCACTCGAACCATATCACCAGGCAAAGACTGCCACTGAATGCACAGAGCTCCTAGGGAGGGTGTGAGCCATGGAAATCCAGGCCTCTCCCAGCAGAAGATCAAATCAGTATTTTACAAACTCTATGCCTCCCAAGAAATGAAGACAGAATTGTAATACCAGTTGGTTGAGAATTTCTTGTCCCTTAGGAGGGAATGGAATGAAGAAGAGCTGGTCAGATATGGGGGTGTTTAGCATCTATTTCAGGACTGGAGGTTTTAGATGAATATCAAGGAAGGTACAGTCCTCCAATCTATTATGTGTTATTCTAACATTCAAAGCCTTTAAGAGAAGCTTCTTTCTGGGCAATCAGGCAGCTCCTAAAAATAAACTCAAGTTCCTGAAATATTCTAGCTTGCCTTTAAGCTTTCTTTGGCTGGGGACCGGGCTATCTATTTTCAGTTTTGCAGCCCCAGGTGGTATGGATTTGATCTATCGAATGACAAACGGCCGAATGACGCTCTGCCTGTTGTGACAGCTCAGCAGATATTTAGGAAAGGTTATCCGTGGGGGAGGCTACAGCAGCCCAGAGTGGCCAGAGAGAGGGGAAGGTCTCATTTAAAGTTTCCTGGAACCACAGGGGAAAATTGATGATGTGTAGACAACTGTTGAAGGACACAGTGCTATTTCTACCTACCTCATCCAGATAAAAGGAAAGAACATTAAAAGAACACTAAAAAAAAGAAAAAGAAGCTGGAGAATGAAAATTATGCATGGTAGGGCATGTTGGCACATGGAAGACTGACCATCTGAAGCTAGGGACCAAGTGGCTTGGCCCTCCTGGCCCTGGGGGCTTCTGATTGACTTTAGAACTGTGGCCTCTATCCTTTGACAATCAATCTTCTCATATTTCCCATTGTCCCTCCCCCACTCTACTTCAAGTTCACCTTGCCTCAGGCCCTTTGATCCCTTGGCATTTTGACCAGCACCTTGAGCTCCCTTCCAGGGACCACACCCCTTGCTCTATGGGACACTGTTCTTCCAGCTAATCCCTACCAGGAGCTGCGCAGAGCCTCCAGAGGGCTCCAGGGTGACCCTCACCTGGCTTCCCCTTCTTCCCTCAGCCATGTATTTTTCTCTCCTATCCATTAGGCTGCTGAGAAGCTGCAGTTAACAGAATATTTAGCTAGCTAATAGTGGCTTAAAACATAAGGCTCTTTGTTGTTGTTCACAAGAAGTCTGGGGCTAGTGAAAGTCTCTGTGTCATTCCAGTAGCTCGATGATGACTGCAAATCTCCGACTTCCTTCTCTCTTTCTGCTGCACCAGTCATAGTGTACTGGCTTTTCATTTTCATGCCCCAGGACTGCAAGATGAGAGCTGCAGCACCAGACATTACATCCTGATTGAAGGAAGAAGGAGGAGATAGGCAAGGTAACCACCATGTCTATAACTTACACAAGGAAAGCAAACCTTCCCCAGGAGTCCCTTGGTGGGATTCCTTGAACATCTCATTAGGCAGACTGACCCCTTTGCCCCATCTAGCTATGTAAGAGGCTGGGAGAGTGTGTGGTTTTCCAGCATTCTTAGTTGGAGGTAGCAAGAGACAAGGGGCTTGGGGATACTTTTGAGTTAGTCAGCCAACAATGTCTACCATATCTGCCCAGTCCAATCAGTAGAGAAGTTCCTTAGACTGCATGGAAATGTTCAAGTATCTCAGAATTGATACATGTGACATAAGAGTACAACCTCTGATTTTTGCACTGCAGGAATTTTATCGTTGAAATAGAAGAGGATGATACGGTGATGACCTTCCACACTCTGTCCTGGAGCAGTGCTGTTAGTTAAGTTTCATCCACTTGACTATTAGCACAACCTGTCAAGAATTGTTATCTATCTTTTCCGTGTACATCTTGTCTCTTCAACTGGATTATAAGCTATTCGAGGAGAGGGATCTTATCTCATACAAACTTCTATTGTTAGTGGCTCAAATTAGTGTCATGCACTTGGCTGGCATGAAAGACACTCATTAACGATAGAAAGCATAACCTTGAACATCCTGGGGTGCACAAAGAGGAAACACACCTTTCCATTAAATCCATGGCAGACATTCCTAGGTGGCAGAACTTTTGGAAAGCCTAATAAATAAAAATAACGTGTTTGTGGAATCAGAGGCATGTTGAATGGGATTTCAATTGAAAAATGCTATTCAAGCATTAAGTTTCCAAACTTAATGCTGCTTTCAAAAAGAGGCTTGGAAATGTTACTAAATTTGGTTTACCCTTTCCCCTCCTGTATTCATTCATCTGCTTATTCATTCAGCAAAATTATCTGAGTCCCTATGTGCTAGGTTCTGGAGACTCAGAAATGAATAACAGAGTTCCTGTTCCTGCCCTTAGAACTTGTAGGGAAGCAGAGAAATTGACAGACGGCTGTGTTGCACCTAAGAAGGACGTTTGCAGTCTCATATCCAAAATGTTTTGGGAGCTCAGAAGTTCTGGATTTAAATTAGGGGGAGTTTCCAGCCCTTGGTGAGGTGGGATTTGTTCCAACTTATCCAATTGGAGATACTGGGTTCGAAAGGGCTCTGTAGCCTCAGAAACTTGGCTTTAAATCCTGGCTCTGCCTTTGACTGTGAGATCCTGGGGAGACTTCTCGTTGCCAAACATCATTGACCTCATGTGTTGGTTTTTAATTCATGCCTCTCAGCTTTGAATTCACCCTTCAATATGTGCCCTGTACTAAAGAAATTCCATTATTCTTCTTTAAAGTAAGCACAGTGTTACACTTTCTCAGCAGAAGGCACTGGAAGGACACTGCAGAAGGAACAGAATTCCTGTCACTTCAGCATTGGTGGAGTTGGAGAGCCTGTGGTTATCCTGCCCCAGCCATGGGGCCCAGAACGTGGTCATCTGCAACCCTGTAGCCTTAGCGTAGTGATACCCTTTCTGCTGCCCTCTCTCTTTGGAAACCGGAGCCCCACGTGGCCCCCAGCTCTTAAAGCCTCCTGCCTGTATCAACACACAGATTGCCTCCACCAATCTCCTGCGTGGCCTACACACAGCCGCCCGAGGCCTGGTGCACACAGCACTTATTCCCTCTGTGTCTTAGTCCATTTTCTTTGCTTGTAACAAAATACTTGAAACTGAGAAATGTATAAAGAAAAGGAACATATTTCTTACAGTTCTGGAGGCTGACAAGTCCTAGGTAGAGGGCCTGCATCTTGTGGGGGCCTTCTTGCTGTTGGGGACTCTCTGCAGAGTCCCAAGGCAGAGCAGGGCATCACATGGCAAGGGGGCTAAGCATGCTCTGTGCCACCTCAGGCCTCTCTTCCTCTTCTTATGAAGTCACCAGGTCCCCTCCCTTGATAACGTATTAATCCTTTAGCCCATTAATTCATTAATTCATGAATGGATTAATCCCTCCATGAGGGCAGAGCTCCCATGATTCAATCGCCTCTTAAAGGCCCCATCTATCAGTGTTGCCACATGGGGGATTAAGTTTCAATGTGAGTTTTGAGTGGACATTCAAACTAGCACTCTGCAAACTCCTGACCCACACCACATGTAGCCCACAAGCTCTGAAAGCCTCAGCCCCTGTGACCACCCATGCCCAGACTCCCCTCCTCACTCACGCCACTGCATGCTGACCACCTACTCCCTGCCTGCACTTGGAAGGGAGGTCTTTTGCTTTTCCCAGCAATTCCAGGCCAGCTCTGGTCTGGATGCACCAGTGAACTTCTGTGCTATCTGGTGGCCTAACCACACCTTCTCCAAGTAGGTCCAAACCCCTTCCAACTTTGTTCTTCCTTGGTACTTTCCCTTGCCTAGAGTACTATAGACAGTTTCCTTATACCTTATAGCACTCTCCTATCACAGTCAACAATTCTTTATATTGAACTTCTCTTATATAACCTACTGTGTGGTTTCTATGATTGGACCCAGGCTATTCATTCCATCAGTAAAGAAGAGATGATAACATCTTTTTCTCAGATTTATTTTACAGATCAGATGAGAAAACCCTCATAAAGCTCATAGCTCAAGGCTCTGCCTGTCGGAGCTCCCTGACTTCCTCTTTTCCTGAGCTACTGCTGTTTTGTCATAGAGAAGAAGGAAAATTAATATCAGTGAGTGAGTGTCTTCTGGGCACCAGGCAATATGCCAGGCACTTGACAAGATGGTGCTGACATGCATGTGGCTAGTCTTAGAGGAGGAAACAGAGGGTCAGAGAAGCTAAAGAGGTTACCTGTGGTCGTGCATGGTATATCCAATTAAGCTGGGCTAGAACCCCTGGTTGCTAGTCCTCCAAGTCCACGCACCACACACAACGGTAGGCTTGCTCCTAGAGCCCCAAACACTCCTTTTTTCACTTGAATGAGTACAATTTCCCTACATAAGGAAATTGTTTCAGCACTCACTCTAAGTTTCAGCACTCACTCTATGCTGAGAGTAGGTGCACAGCAGGAGAATCATTTGGTAGAGTTCTTTTGTAATGACTTAACTAAGAAATCTCCTCCTAAAAGAAAGATCTGACTCACTGGGAAGATGTGAGTCTGTGGTTTCCCTTTCTCTGTGAGCTGGCCTCAGGATGAGAACTGAGGAGCCTGCTCTTGAAACCGATGCCGTAAGCAAGTACAAATATGGACTGGGCTGTTAAAGGCTTCACATAAAAAAAAAAAAAAACCCATGGGTTAAAATCAAATCTATGGAATTGCACATCAGCAGCAGGCCAGTTGTATAGTTCGTTGCTTCAACATAACTTCCATAGGCCAGCAATCTTTATTATGTTCATTGATGTTTCCCAGCTGCCTAGAGCAGTGCCTGGTATAAAGTAGATGGTCACTAAATGTGTGTCAAATGTATGAATTTACATGGTCAAGGATTCAACCAATTTTTTTACACATGGAGCTTCACTAGGGTATTTTGAAGTAGAATTTTAATTTAAAAGCAAGAGGGGAGATGTGGTTTGGATCTGTGTCTCCACCAAATCTCACACTGAGATGTAATTCCCAATGTTGGAGGTTGGGGCCTGGTGGGAGGTGATTGGATGATGTGGGTGGTTCCTCATGAATGGTTTAGCACCATCTCCTGATACTGTTCTTGTGACAATGAGTGAGTTCTTGGTCTGGTTGTTTAAAAGTGTGCAGCACCCCCACCCCCCAACCCCACTCGCTCTCCCTTGGTCCTGCTTCTGTAGGGTAAGATGCCTGTTCCGGCTCTGCTGCCTGCCATGAGTAAAAGTTCCCTGAGGCCTCTCCAGAAGCAGTTGCCACCATGCTTCCTGTACAGCCTGTGAAACTGTGAGCCAAATAAACCTCTTTTCTTTATAAATTACCCAGTCTCAGGTATTTATAGCAGTGCAAGAACTGACTAATACAAGAGGAAAGGTGGAAATAAATCTTAATGGAATATGATTATTTTGTAAATCAAGGCATGATACTATAATGATCTATTCCAGTGACCAAACTCATCCTAATCAAAACTTGCTTGTCCTGTGTTTAATTCTCTTCAGATGTCAATCTCTTCTAGGTACCCGCTTATTACTTTGCTGATGTAATAGTAATCAGTCATGGAAGAATAAAGGTACCATCCCAGTAAGTGTCATAGTAACTTTTTAACTGAAGCCCTTTGGAAAAAATTGCCCAGTGCCTGACAGAGAATTCTGTACATGACAGCTACTCCATAAATGTCTGTTAACACTGATGATACTGTGATAATACCAGGACCTTAAAATAAGGGACTGACATAGGTAGTGGAAATTCAGGCAGCATAGAAAGGCCGGAGAGAGGGGTGGTGGTGTTTTTGATTGGGCGGTCTCTCTACACATTTCACATAATGACCAGAAAGTTCCCTATGTTTTCTGTGCTTAATGACTCAGTCTATTTGTGCTATAGCATATTCTTAAAAGGTTGAACCAAAATACCAAATGAGAAAAATACTCTATACATGTGTTATAGATATTGAGGTATAGAGAGGGAACCATACGCACATCAAATTCTTTTTTTAAAAAAAATCTTGTCCCTTATTTCCCAGAAATTATATTTCTTCTTTTTAATAAAGAAGAAAAAGAGATATAGAAAGGGAGTAAATATATTTTTCTTTCCAGGAACACCAGGATAACCAGTAGTGCTTATGGTTCAAAGTCTCCTTTAAAACAGGGTTGTTGCAAAGTCAGGAGCAGATGAAAAGTTCAAACCCTTTCAAGTATAGGGCTTTAATGGGTGAAGTTGGCTACAGCTGTCTCAACTGGTACATGGTTCATTCATTTATTCGTTCTCTCAACAACACTTTGTAAGCACCTACTGCATGCTAATCACTATAACAGACTTTCACTAGAACATAGAATGGGAGCTTCCTGTAGAGGAGCATTTGCCTGTCTTGTATCCCCATTATCTAAAACACTCCCTAGTACCCTGGAGGCATTCACCAAATATTTGTTGAAAGGTTAAGTAGTCCTAGCACTCGTGGAGTTTATACTAAATTTCTTTCTTGTTTAGTTAGCATTTTTATGCCCATCAAATATGAGTTAAATTAACCTCAAAGTAGCTTTAAAAGAGAAAATGAGAGATGAATGACTGACAGGCTGTAAGCAGCCTGGGGGAAGTGTGGAAAGAGGTATGGTTATGCTGTTGTCCTCTTTCCCACGGGCAGTACTACAGGGATTGACCACAAGGTAGTAAGACTGATTCTCACGTATGATTTGTGAGAATCAGTCTCATGACATTGGAGCTATGAAATGCACATGAACATTTCAGCTCTGTTTTGTCATACGCTGGGAGACAGACTTCATCCCCACCCCTGAACCCCATCCCGCAAAGGCCAGTAATCTGTTCCCTGCACATCTGAATGGGGCTGTCCAAGGCAGGAGTCCTGGGAGCAAAGACTGAGTTGCTTCAGAAATTAGAAGCAATTTTCTTCTCCTTGGCTGGACATAAGTTTTCTTTGTTTTGGAATAATCAATGAGTTAAAAGTTTCACTGCTTCCTTGAACAATATCCAATATCATAGAACATTTATATAGTACCATGAAAGGCTCAATCCTCAGAATGTGAGAGGTTTCTTTTTCTCTACCTTCCTCTCTTCTCCCTCCCTCCCCCTCTCCCCTTTTCTCAAAAACCTAAGCAGTCCTGAATCTTCTATTTCTTATAGAGGTGGTTTGTCTGCCATTGGGCATCTATTTTAAAGTCTGGGATGTTTATAAGCAACTCTAGGAAAGAAATGATTGGCAGTGCTGGTGGCCAATCATAAGTCCATTTATTCATTAGAGGTGGGTTCAAAGGCAGCCTTCTTTCTGTTTTTTAGTAACCTTATTATCTTAGTGCATTTCGTGTTGCTATAACATAATACCTGAGATTGGGTAGTTTATCAAGAAATGAGGCCTATTTGGCTCATGATTCTGGTGGCTGGAAAGTTCAACATTAGGCATCTGCATCTGGTGAGGGCCTCAGTCTGCTTTCAACTCACGATAGGAGACAGAGGGGAGCTGGCATTTTCAGAGATTGCATGGACAGAGAGGAAGCAGGGTGGGGGTGGGGATGGTGCCAGACTCCTTTTAACAACCAGGAAGCAATAGACTGAGAACTCGCTCATCCTCCCGCACCCCCGAGGGATGGCATAAATCTATTCATGAGAGATCCACCCCCATAACCCAAACACCTCTCATTAGGCCCCACCTTCAACCCTGAGGATCAAATTTCAACATGAGGTTTGGAGGGGGCAAATATCCAAACCATAGTAATTATTAACCAGCAAGCTGTCATATTTTGGGGACAAAGATTGCTTATTGCTGTTTTGTAAGTACTGTTTATTTCATTTATTATGATCATGTGAGATTCATCTTTCTGGAAAGATGCACACAGCTCTTGTTGTGACTTACTTGATCAAAACAGTTAACATTCAATTTATTTCCATCTCTTTCCTAAGAGAGAAAAAAAATCATTAAATAAATGACGGTTGTCAGGAGGCTTTTTGCTTATAATGATGAATTTGACAAAGGGCCCCCTGGAACATAGAGTTGCTTAAATTTGCAGTTTTCTAGGAAATCTCTAATAGCTAGGGGGAGTTGGGGGATTAATGTTTAGATTTCAATCATTCTTGTCCATTATTACAGTCCCTGAGGATTAACACTCTTGGGATTGCATTTATGCCCTATTGTGGGCTCTCCCATGAACAATGCTATTAATACCACTTTTCATCTTCCTAGGTACAAATTCAGGAAACAGCCAGAGAGAGAATCTCTTGCAGCCAGATGCCAGCTTTCTCAGAGCCTGCTGGGGAGGACTCCCCATTCACTGGGACCACAACAATTTCCTTCTCAAACTTAGGAGGGGTCCACAAGGAAAATGCATCATTAGCTCAACACTTGGAGGTCAAACCCTGTACCTGTGACCCACAGCAGGAAGAAAAACAAGACAGAGATGGCAACACACCTGACAATTTCAGGGAAGACCTAAAACATGAGCTGAGCACCTCAGAAGCCAATGATGAGAATACGTCCCCAGGTGTGTTCTCAAGGCGTCTCCCCAAGGATGCCTGTGCTGACTTCAGGGAGCCTGTGGCTGTCTCTGTTGCTTCCCCTGAACCCACAGATATTGTCCTCACCCTGGAAAATGTGCATGATGGGCCAAGGGACAGAGAAGCAGTGTGTGCAATGGAGTGTTTTGAGGCTGGTGACCAAGGAACATGTTTTGATACCATAGATTCTCTTGTTGGGGCACCAGCTGATAAATATTTGCCTCAAGAAATTTGCTCTGTAGACTTGCAACTGGCAGAAGGTCAAAGCAAAGTATCTGATTTGTGTTCTCCTAATGGCAAGACACTAGAAGTCCTTTTTCAGACTCAAGTGTCTGAGACTTCATTGTCTACATACAAAAACAGCAAGGACGGCGAGTCAGTCATGTCCCCTCTTTTTATCAGTACTTTCACCTTGAACATTTCACACACAGCTAGTGAAGGTGCCACAGAAGAAAATCTAGCCAAGGTAGAGAATTCCACCTGCCCACTGGCCTCCACAGTACATGCTGGCCGGGAGCAGTCAAGCCCCAGCAACTCAGGAGGGCTTGAGGAAACACAGCTCCTTTCTTCTGAGAATAATCCTTTAGTGCAATTTGAAGAAGGAGGTGACAAGAGCCCCAGTCCTAGTGCTGCAGACACCACAGACACCCCAACCAGTTATAGTTCAGTCATGAGTTTTCCTTGGGAGAAGACATCAACATTAACTGCTAATAATGAGTTTCAAGTGACCAGGGAGAATGAGGACACATCAACTGTTACCATTGCCACCAAAGTCCACCCAGCCAAGTACCTTGCTGTGTCCCTTCCTGAGGACAAGCATGCAGGTGGCACTGAGGAGAGGTTCCCTCGTGCATCCCATGAAAAGGTTTCCCGATTTCCTTCCCAAGTGCAGTTGGGTCATATTTTAAGTGGTGCTACCACCAAATCTACAAAAGAGCTACTCTGCACAGCACCCAGTGTGCCAGGAGTCCCACACCATGTCCTGCAGCTCCCAGAGGGAGAGGATTTCTTCAGTAATTCCCCTCTTCAGGTTGATAACCTGTCTGGAGATAAGAGCCAGACTGTGGAAAGAGCAGACTTTAGGAGCCATGAAGAGAATTTCCAAGAAAGAGGAAGTGAAACGAAGCAGGGGCTCCAGCAGCAGAGTCTGTCCCACCAGGGTTCTCTTTCTGCACCTGATTTCCAAGAAAGTTTGCCTACGACATGTGCTGCACAAGAGGAAATAAACTTGGTGCCCTCGGCCCACTCACCAGCAAGCTCTAGGGAAGGAGCAGGGCAGCGCTCAGTTTGGGGGATGAGGGTCTCCATGGTGGCTGAAACTGCTGGGGAAGAAGATAGTCAGGCTCTGAGCAATGTTCCATCTCTCTCTGATATCATTTTGGAAGAGTCTAAAGAATATAGACCTGGAAATTGGGAGGCAGGCAACAAGCTGAAGATTATAACTCTAGAGGCTTCCGCTTCTGAAATCCGGCCACCAAGACAACTGACAGATTCTGAGAGCAAGGCATCAGACAGTGGTCCCATAATTCCTGACAAGGTCTGGGCTGTACCTGAGAGTCTAAAGGCAGATACTGTTGTGCCTGAATTGGCCCCCTCTGAAATAGCAGCATCAGCTCACAGTCCAGAGGATGCTGACTCAGGCCTTGCTGATAGCAGAGAAAGCCATAGAAGTAAAAAGCCTGCCATCAGTGCACACTGGAGAAGTCTTTCTTCCTGGGGTTTCAGCCAACCCAGACTCCTGGAGTCATCTGTGGACCCTGTAGATGGAAAGGAGTTATGTGTTACAGATTCACTGCCAGTGGCTTCTGAAACTGGAGGGAAGGAAAATGTTAACAATGTGAGTCAAGACCAGGAGGAAAAGCAACTCAAGATGGATCACACTGCCTTCTTTAAAAAGTTTCTGACCTGCTCTAAAATCCTAGAGTCCTCTGTAGATCCCATTGATGAGACAAGTGTGATAGAGTACACCAGGGATGGAAAACCAGAGCCCTCTGAATCCACACCAGAGGGCGCCAGAGAAGGGAGTCAATCAAATGACGGAAATGTGGGCCATGGAGCAGAAATCCAGCCTGCCATTTTGCAAGTTCCACGTCTCCAGGGAATCATTCTGACTGAAAATGGAATCAGCAGAAGCCAAGAAGGCAGTATGAAGTGGGAGGCTGAACAAAGTCAACCTGATGAGGCAAAAACTACCATTTGGCAAGTCCTGCAACCCAGCGAAGGGGGTGAAAGAATTCCAAGTGGATGTAGCATAGGACAAATACAAGAAAGCAGTGATGGGAGCTTAGGGGAGACTGAGCAAAGTAAAAAGGACAAAGCAGAATTGATTTCCCCCACTTCACCTCTTTCTAGCTGTCTTCCAATAATGACTCATGCTTCTCTTGGGGTTGATGCTCACGACTCCACAGGCCAAATTCATGACGTCCCTGAAAATGACTTAGTTGAGCCCAGAAACCGTCAGTATGTGTTTCCTGTTTCACAGAAAAGGGGAACTATTGAGAATGAGCGTGGGAAACCTTTACCCTCTTCTCCTCATCTTACCAGGTTGCCTTGTACTTCATCTCCTGAAGGAAATGTCACAAACTTTTTGATAAGCCACAAAATGGAGGAACCTAAAATAGAGGTGCTTCAAACTGGGGAAACCAAACCCCCAAGCTCATCTAGCTCCTCAGCAAAGACCTTGGCATTCATTTCAGAAGATGAGTTAGCAAAAGCCCCTAAGTTACTGCAGGATCCACATCAAAAGGGCACCCTACGCTGTGTGAAAAAGTCCAGGGAGAGGGAGAAGTCACTGGAAGCCCAAGCTGGCAAATCGCCAGGGGCCCTCACAGCAGTGACGGGGTCAGAGGAGGTCAAAAGAAAGCCAGAAGCCCCAGGCAGTGGACATTTAGCTGAGGGAGTAAAGAAGAAAATTTTGTCCAAAGTGGCAGCCCTGAGGCTGAAACTGGAAGAAAAGGAAAATGCCAGAAAGAACTCAGCCTTTCTCAAAAAGATGCCCAAACTCGAAACATCATTATCACACACAGAAGAGAAACAAGACCCAAAAAAGCCATCTTGCAAAGGAGAAGGAAGAGGTGAGGCTCTGTTACTGTTCATCATTGTTAAAGTTTGGGCTTGTAGACCAGGTATCTAGTTCCTGTGTCCTCTAGGGTCCTTTGCAATGAAGGCCAGTGTCCCCGAGGTGGGCTTGATGCTATGATTGTGGCCAAGTGGCTTCAGCATGTGGCATCAGAATCACCTGGAGGGCTTGTTAAAACCCAGATTGCTCCCCTCCCCCAGTGTGTGAAATTTGCACTCCTAACAAGTTCCCAGGTGATCTATCGGGAGAACCACAATTGAGAACCACTGATAAAGGCTGCCTGTAGGCATGTCTGCTGGAGGGGAATGTGATGAGGGTGCTTTTCCGTTTAATTATCCTCTTTTACAAAATCTATTTAAAAATATAAACAGAAGCATTAATCAGTGTAGCTAATTAGTGTAATGAAATAGACCATGCACGAAGACCATGGAAATGAATATTTTGGTACAAATTGGGATTCTCCTCTTTAATCACTGATTTTTCATTAAAAATAGCTTCCTTGAACCTTGGTTTTTCTTCCAAATTTGAGTATAACATTTCTTTTCAACTCACCCTTCCCATTTATCTAAATCTAAAGTCCTCTGAGGTCTGTGTTCAAGGTTTCAGACCACTTGAGCCTCAAAAGTTCTTGATCAATCTCTACCTATGATGCTGTTAAAAAAAAAAAAAAAGTCCTGAAATTGCACTTAATTCTACTTTGTCTAAGGAATCATATTAGTCCCAAATTCCATTTATGGACCAAATTTTAGCCTGTTTTATTTCAGAGCTCTTCTTTCCCTCCCCGCACACCCTGGTAGAAGTCAAGAGAAAATGTTAGAGCAAGCTGCAGTGACCTGTGTGCTCTGGAGCGAAAAGCTATGGATGGCTCTGTTTGATCAGAAAAGAAGAATTTTCTCCTTTCTTATCCTGAGTCCTTAGACTTCGAGGCTGGTGTTTGTTATTCCCATCCCATCAAATGGGTCCTCACCCCTGTTGCAGAAAGGTTTAAAGACAAAACTGCCTTCTGAAGAGTTTAAAAGTATCCAATCAGGTTATTAGTATCTATATTTTAAAACATACTTAAAGAGAATGGCTGGGCATGGTGGCTCACACCTGTAATCCCAGTAATTTGGGAGGCCGAGGCAGGAGGATTGCTTAAGCCCAGGAGTTTGAGACCAGCCTGAGCAACATGGCGAAACCCCATTTCTACCAAAAAATACAAAAAAGTAGCTGGGTATGGTGGCGCATGTCTGTAGTCCCAGCTACTCTGGGGCTGAGGAGGGAGAATCACCTGACCCCAGATAGTCGAGGCTACAGTGAGCTATGATCACACCACCACACTCCAGCTGCACTCCAGCCTGGGCGACAGAACAAGACCCTGTCTCAAATAAATAAATAAATAAATAAATAAAATTAAATAGAGAGAATGAAGCAATGTTTTAAAAGCTCTCAAAAGTGGTTTCAGCCCAGAGGCTGAATAGATTGCCTCTAGGGACCAGCCTCAACCCCCGTGTTTGGGGATGGGGGTTCCTTTACAGGTAAAGGTAGACAAGCAAAACAACCTTTTTGGAATTCTTGCCCGTGACTATTCAAGTTACCCATGGGTAAGAGGACTGTCCAGATAGGCAGTGTTGAAATCAATCGCTGTCAAAGACTTTGATTTCAGCTGCGGCACAACCTCGCCATTGCACTAAAGGCTCCAAAGACTGAGCATGCAGCCTTCTGGGAGGCACTGGCCCAAGCAAAGCAAGTAGATGCAAGAGCAGCCAGCCTTGTCCTGAGAGGGCCCTGCCGGAGACCACGGGGTAGAGACAACCAAAGACTTTTCCAGGCCAGACCACTGAAGGACTGTTACTCATGCCACCCACAACACAGAGGCCATTAAGAGGCAAAGATTCAGAGTTAGAGATACTAGGCGGTGTTTGGGCCCAGCTGGGGCAAGTTGTATCTTGGTGATTTAGGGTGTAGATTAGGAGTTATATTGCTTGGGTTCAAGTCTGGCCTCTGGCGGTACTTGGGTAGCCCTGGAGAAATGCCTTAGCCTCCGGGCGCCTCACTTTCCCCATCTGTAAAATGGGGGTGCTAATAAGACTCCTCTCCGGTATAAAAATGCAAAGCAATTTGAATGGCCTGTGGCCTAACACAGCTCTCATTGTTGTTACTGTTTTTTTAATTAGTGTTTTTAAATAAAAAAATGAGGCAATGTTTATACCCAGTATGCTCATGAAATAAATAAAGAGCTTAGTTCAGACACAAGAGCATTGTGTCTGAGTTGATACCAACCTGGTATTAGGAGAAAGAGTGGTGCTGGCGTCCGCAGGCCCTCCTCTCTGAAGAACTCAGGGCCTTGGCAAGAAGGTAGGAGTCATCTGGTGATGGAGCGGGCGGGGGAGGTTCATCAGAGCTACCCTTGAGTCAGCAGCTAAATGGGAATCCCAGGCGGGTTTCGCCCACGCTGGGATAGGTTCTGATCCTGCAGTCCTTTCCCAGCTTCGGAGGAGTTGCCACTGGCCGCCATCCTCTCCCCTCTCGTGCGGGGATTTTCTTTGCAGAGAAAGTTAGAAGAACAGGTTTCTGGAACACTGGCACCCCCCCTTTTATAAAGGTCACAGCTCCCCGTCCTAACTACAAACCAGTACTAGGTTATTGCACTGGAAGGGCCATCGCCCGACAGGAAATAAATGCTTGACCAACATATTCATCCGTTTATTAAGGACCTTGTTATTTTCCATGGTGACTCTGATAATGAATGCACTGAATATGTATCTAATATGAATCCACCATGGGCACTAATCCATATGAATCAACACAGATGATGATAAGAGACGGGAAAAATGATTCTCTTCCAGCATTTACCTTTTGGAACGGCAGCATTCAGAGGGCCAGCCCTTGACAACACCCTGCTTTTTTCCTGCTTTTTTTTTTTAATTTGAAACGGAGCCTTGCTCTGTCGCCAGGCTGGAGTGCAGTGGCGTGATCTCGGCTCACTGCAACCTCCGCCTCCCGGTTCAAGCGATTCTCCTGCCTCAGCCTCCCGAGTAGCTGGGACTATAGGCGTGCACCACTACGCCCAGCTAATTTTTGTATATTTAGCAGAGACGGGGTTTCACCATGTTGGCCAGGATGGTCTAGATCTCTTGACCTTGCGATCCGCCCACCTCAGCCTCCCAAAATGAGCCACCATGCAGGTCCTTTTTTTTTTCTTTTTTTTAACTTATCACCTTCTAGTTGTTCGTTATGGGTTTCTAGCTGTGGACCAATTCCTTTAACGATCTACTCCAACATTAAGCACTCAAAGGTTTTTTATTTTGTTTTCTCAGTGTAAGCCACAGCAATATCATTGTTTAAAAATAACAAACGTTGTGGCCGGGCACGGTGGCTCACACCTGTAATCCCAGCACTTTGGGAGGCCAAGACGGGCGGATCATGAGGTCAGGAGATCGAGACCATCCTGGCTAACATGGTGAAACCCCCGTCTCTACTAAAAAATAAAAAAAAAAAAAAAAAAAAACTAGCCGGGCGAGGTGGCGGGCGCCTGTAGTCCCAGCTACTTGGGAGGCTGAGGCAGGAGAATGGCATAAACCCGGGAGGCAGAGCTTGCAGTGAGCTGAGATCCGGCCACTGCACTCCAGCCCGGGCGGCAGAGCGAGACTCCGTCTCAAAAAAAATAAAAAAATAAAAAAAATAAAAAATAACAAACGTTGCCACCAGGAAGACACCAGATTAGGAAGTTCTCCTTCCTTCTTGTGGTGATGGCTTTTGTAAGACCCTGAGTCCTTGTCACTGTTTTCCAGCTGGTACACTTCAGACCCCTTGGCTGACACTTTGTGCCCTACCAGCAGTCTGGTACCCACCCTGCTATCCCCAAAGGAGCACAGATTTAATGCCTTCCCACCAGTTAACTGGTGGGGCAGGAGTTAGGATGAGGGGAGCAGTGACTTGGATCATTATAAAAGAAATAAACCCTAATCTTTTAAAAAAATTATTATTATTACTTTAGAGACAGGGTCTCGCTCTGTCACTTAGGCTGGATTGCAGTGGCAAGATCATGGCTCACTGCAGCCTTGAACTCCTGTGCTCAACCCATCGTCCCACCTCAGCCTCCTAAGTTGCTAGGTCCACGGGCATGCGTACCACACCTGGCTATTTTTTTTTT
>NW_012111808.1:5909567-5948030 GCF_000951035.1 Colobus angolensis palliatus | reverse complement strand
GTATTTTTGAGACAAGGTCCTACTCCCATCTCCCAGGCTGGAGTGTAGTGGTGCAGTGATGGTTCACTGCAGCCTCCACCTCCTGGGCTTAGGTGATCCTCCCACCTCAGCCTCCTAAGTTGCTAGGTCCACGGGCATGCGTACCACACCTGGCTATTTTTTTTTTTCTAGAGATGGGGTCTTGCTATGTGGCCCAGGCTGGTCTCCAACTCCTGGCCTCAAGTGACCCTCCTGCCTCGGCCTCCAGAAGTGCTGGGATTACAGGTGTGAACCACCATGCCAGGCCTGAGTAATCGTATTTGATGTCCAAAGCTTAGTACAGAAACTATATTCACCAGGGACTTGACTACCATTTTCCCTCAACACTAGGCCCACCTGCACACGGAAGACAAACCTAGCTGCACTCCAGGTCTCCTCTGAGCTCGTTCAGCTGCATTTTCTACCTCTGTCTCACATAGACAGGGGTTCTATCCAAAGCCCAAACCCCTTGGCTAAACAAGCTTCAAATCTCCCACAGACCATCCATCATTCAGTTCTGCTGCCCATTTCATGCCCTTCCCGCCATCCCCCAATTTTCTTTGTGTTCAGTACAACAGGTTCCGGCAGGCTTAGGAATATTTAGATGTCCCCAAATCACCCATTAAGCCGGCCACTGCATGGTGTTGGAAGGACCCTCTAGGAAATGGCCCAGATGAGGAGGTGGGCTTGGTCGAGACCCGGACCAAGAGTTTCAGACTGTGAACCTGAACATGGTCTCAGCTTGGGCAGGAGCCAGCAGGCCTAAATGCACTGATGCGGGTTTGCAGTCAATACGTACTTGCTACATTTTCTCTCTCTCAGTTATCCACTTGGCTCCCAGGATACTGTTAGTAGTCTTGGTTACTCACTGGTTGAAAGATTTGCTACCCAGCGGGCCCATCATCACTTCCTGGGTAGAGAATTAGCTTTTAAATATGCATTCTGTCATCCAAGCATCTGCTGGCGCCAAGAAGAGATGAGAAGCCCCTTGAATTCATGGATATGTTCACCGTAGTATAATTTGAGGCAGTGGAGCAAACAAAGTCTCAGTATTGGTGATCTTGGTTTGGCTACGGATTACATGTTTTGTAATGATGTACTCTTTTGTGTGACCAGCGCTGTGGAGTTATGCTACTTAATTTGTGATAGGCTCACACCACATCTGCAGTACTCTCACTTCCTACCCTATTGTTATGACCGATTGGGACGGTGGGGGGTGGGGTGGCTCATCCTTGTCTTGTTCTAATGTCTAGGCTGCCGCCCAGTGGCTGCCCTGGCTAATTACACATTAGCATACTAACTGTTCATCACTGATATACTGAGGTGATATTCAAAGGTCCCAGCCCTTGTGCTTCTGTTATCTTTTGCGAATGAGGTTGATATCAGACATCACTGCAATCTACTGGGTTATCTTCAGCAAAGGCAAGTGTGATAAAGGGGAAAAGATGAATGAATATTATTCAGCCAATAACCTATTTTTTTTTTTTTTTGAAACGGAGTCTCGCTCTGCCCCCCAGGCTGGAGTGCAGTGGCGCGATCTCGGCTCACTGCAAGCTCCGCCTCCTGGGTTCACGCCATTCTCCTGCCTCAGCCTCCCGACTAGCTGGGACTACAGGCGCCTGCCGCTACGCCCGGCTAATTTTTTTGTATTTTTAGTAGAGATGGGGTTTCACTGTGTTGGCCAGGATGGTCTCGATTTCCTGACCTCGTGATCCGCCCACCTTGGCCTCCCAAAGTGCTGGGATTACAGGCGTGAGCCACCGCGCCCGGCCGCCAATAACCTATTGTTGAGATGTCTTTTACATTTTGGGGGCTTAGCCATAGTTTTTTGGATAATCCAGATTTTATTCTACTCCCTAATCCCCAGCTCTGATTTTGACTGGATGATCTGATAATCATTTAACAACATCTTTATTTGGCTGATATCCTATAGAATAGATTTCTAAAATCCTCCCACCTCTCATCCCCTTTAGAAAAAATCTCTCAAGTTCTATTTCACTTTCAGCATTACAGGCTGAATTTTAAGTAACGGAAGCGAGCATTTTCTATTAGGTTGATTTGTTAATTTTCCGACTATTTAGGCAAGCTACCTCTCCCCTCAGAGACTCAATTCTCACTTCCATAATTGAGGATAATAATTAGTATTCCTGTTTCTCAGGATTGTTATGAGAATTAAACGATATGAAATGGGAAAGTCTTTTGCTACACTGACCTTCAAATCTTTTGTTTCTAGCTCCAGTATTACTGAAAAAGATCCAAGCTGAGATGTTCCCTGAACACTCTGGAAATGTAAAATTAAGCTGCCAATTTGCAGAAATTCATGAAGATTCTACTATCTGCTGGACAAAAGATTCAAAGTCCATAGCCCAAGTGCAGAGAAGGTGCGATGTTTTTCCCTGGTTACTTTTCACAGTTGTTGCTTGTTTATTTCACAACATGGTTGTAAAAGAAAAGAATAAATTATAGGACGTGAAAAGGAAAATTGAAGCAGAGATTCCACACCCACAATATTTAAAAAGATTAAATATTGGAAGACAAGTGTCTGTATGGGGAAAATGATGGAGGATTCTTGCCTGGATTTTGCCACCATTGAGTTCTGGGGTTTTGGGAAGTCACACAACCTTTCACTACGTTTTTTAAATCAGGGAAAGGAACGTGTCAAATGATATTCTAGGCTGAGGTTCTGTGGTCCTAAGATTAAAGAGCTCTCGTCTGTATGTCTGTGAATTTAACTTGGGTGTGTTTTCTGTTTCATAAATTCCCAGTAATCTGATAAAGGTCAAACAAAGCTTAGAAGATGAATAAAAACAACAACAGCAATCTATGAGGTTACAGAAAAGTAACAGCTATTGAGGTGACCAGCAGCCATCATTAATATGGGAACACCTGTTTATTTCTGGGTCCCTGTGATTTTTATTTGTATTTTTGAGACAAGGTCCTACTCCCATCTCCCAGGCTGGAGTGTAGTGGTGCAGTGATGGTTCACTGCAGCCTCCACCTCCTGGGCTTAGGTGATCCTCCCACCTCAGCCTCCTGAGTAGCTAGGATTACTGAAGCACATCACCATGTTTGGCTAATTTTCTTTTGTATTTTTAGTAGAGACAGGTTTTGCCATGTTGCCCAGGCTGGTCTCAAAATCCTGGCCTCCAGTGATCCACCTATCTCCGCCTCCCAAAGTGCTGGGATTATAGGAGTGAGCCACTGCGTCCGGCCATGTCCTTAAGATAATGAAGGAGAGAAGAATGAGGAGAGAGATGAGAGTGAGAATCATTGCCAAGAATATCCCCTGTGGAATGAACCAGATTAATGGCTTCCTTAAGCAGCTTTTCTTGGCAATAAATGCTTCTTCAAGTGAAGTGATAAATTCAAGCTTCATCTGACACAATCTAGAAATAAATCACCTGGTTCGAAAGTCAACCCTCTGCCAAAGGGTTCCCAGTTTAGCTCCCTAAGATATGGGAGGGGTTCCAATCCCCTTATTTTTTTCACCAGTAGACTGAAAAAGTGAGAAAATCTGAGTTTTCTGTTTAATTAAACCATATATGTCTACTTGGAACGTATGTCTGGAAACTATTTCTCAAATGTAATGATGGGATACTTGAGCTATGATTTCATTTCTACTAACTTCACTCCAGAGCATTTAACTGGATTGTGATTGATAGAATAACCACTTTGCCTAAAATGTCACCATTACCCTGTCCGTCTTCGGTATGGCTTAAGAAGAATTACAATGGAAAAGACATGGTTTGCTTTTTAAGTCAAGGAGTTTCCCTAGAGCTTCACTTAAAAAGGTACTAATACTAATTATTCATTTTAAATTATTTTCTGAAGCTGTCAGCCAAGAACAATTAACCAGCATTTTCACTGTTTTTCCATTCATCAGCCTTGCTCTGAGCTCAGAATTACCACTTGAATATTTGCATGTCCCTTTTCCATTTGATACATATTTACCATAAATCTGGCTTTCCCCTGGGGAGCATATGTCATTAGTAAGCATTCTACTTACTGATGACACGTGGCTAAGGCCTTTGATTCCTAGTGATGTTTGCTTCATTTCTCCTTGATGACAGTGTCTGGCTTAGTTGAACCCATCTGCTTTCTCCATGTGAACACTTGAGAATATTTAGGAGTCATAACTCATTTGTTTACTGAGAGATCATTTACATTATTTCAAGTGGGTTTTCAAATGTTTGCTGATTTCTCTCATGCCTACTTCCAGTCCAGCGTTTCCCTTCACTTGTGCCTCCATGCAATGTGTCACTGTCCTTGTATCATTTTCAAAGAGTTGAAATCTCTCACATATAATATCAACCTGGAGCAAAGGTCTTCTTGAACTTACTAAATCATGAGGGAACCTGTACAATGGCAAGATTGTTCAAAGGAGCATTTGAGGAATGAAGATTTAGATGGTCAATCAGGTAAAGGAATGCGGAAATACATTTTGAAATAGATATAACACTGGTTAATGTTTGACAGGTAATAAACTTTGGGAGTTATCTTTTCTGTTGCACAGAAACCTAAAAGTTAACCTGTAACTTTTAGGTTACAGGTTCTATGTAAATGGTTCTATGAGTGGGTTCTGTGTAAATGGGAAATAGCAAAGCATTCTCCTTTCAGTAGATCATCCTCAAGTGATCCTGTTGAACAATGACTGTGATCCTCCTCCTGTCTTTGTCCACAACTTTTGGGTACTTTCCTTAACAGGCTACAGTGTGGAAAGTAGGTGTCAGAAGACATTCTTGTGGTTAGGGCAAGACTAATATACTTCCAAGAAACCAATTAAGAAGAAAGTGGTAGCTTGGTTTGAGTCTCTGTGTAGCAGTGGCATGTCTTGGCTCCATGGAGACCTCAAGGTGGCACCTTCTGGTGCTATTTGGCTATCAATACCTTCTTGGTAACCAGGAACCCATTCTCCACTCTGGGGAGAGAGGTCCTTCTGAGTTCCCTGGGCTTTTGAAAGTGCAGCTGTCCACGTGGAGTGGCTCTGCTGATAGCTGAGCAAGGTCATGGAGCACAGGTCATGTTGTTCCTGCTGGGAACCAGTGAATGAGGAGCTGACTGCTGGGATGGCAGGATCTCCTTGGATGGCCCTGAGAGAAACAACCCGAGGGCTTCTCAGGCCAGACTGAGGGGTGGGTGGGAGTGCTGCCAAGCCCTGGCTCCTTAGGGCTGGTGATGGATGATGGGGTCTCTCAGAGAAGTCCCCATGCTAACTACCCTCTCCCTGCAGCCAATTTCATTCTTTGTGTTCCTCTGATCACACTCTGGGCATGGGCTTCTTTTGCATTTGTCTGCACAGCTAATCACCACTGATGTTCTGCTGTCTGTGGCCATTTCCTAAGGTAAAAAGATTTGTCCCTTACAGGGTAAGAGGATATGAAACTGAGCTTACCCTCTTGGTAAAAAAAGGCACAAGGTCACTTGTTTTTGCTTTCTATATCTGTATTGGTATTTTCTGTTTGTCCATTTCCTCCCAGATTAGAAGATCCTCAAAGGCAAGGACTATGCCTTTTTTTTTTTTTTTCATCATTGAATCCCCCAGTACGAAGCACAGAGCAGATACTCCACAAATGTTGGATAGAACTCTTTGGGACTTCCAAGGTAGTTTTGTTTCATGGAGAAAGCACACTAATACTACTGTTCCCCACTAATACTACTGCTCACCATGAAGTAATGACTCGTGACCACTCTCAGGACTGGGCTTTTCGCCAAAGCTTCACACGCTGGTGTCACTTACTCCTTATGACACATCTGAGCTGTGATCTTGCTCGTTCTGCTTTCACATAGGAGGAAACTGAGGGTGAGAGGCTACATAGTACACCTGAGGTCAGCCTCAGGGTTGCGGTCCAGACCTTTCTGACTCCTATATGTATTCCTTCTAGAAGAAAGCCTTGGGTGGGGACCATGGGTCAAGCCAGGAAAAACGGTCTTCATGGTTCTGGGCCAAGTATCGGAGAATTTCTAGGCTGGAAGGAAGATGTTCACGGGACAGTTCTAGTTCAGCCCCCAGCCCTTCAGGTAGCCCTTGCCTGCCCCTTTCAATGACAGAAAGGCTGTGCCGATCCTAGAGCCTTGGAGAAGGACTTTCCACAGGCCTCCTCTGTGGCCCGCTCAGTGTTTTACTGCCCTCTCCGGAAATCTCCCCCTTATAACTGGACTTGTTCACATCCAGTTTTAACCGTACAGTGGGATATGTTCTGAGCCCCCAGCAATGAAGGAAGTTGAATGATTTCGTGAACTTCGTTTTAAGCCACTGGTATATTCCTGGGAAGGAATGTATATACTGGAGGCTTGAAGTCTATCGAAAAAAAACCAATAATGAACACTTTTTTTGAACATGCAACTGAGACAAACTCAAGCTCGGTGAATTTTTGTTGTTAAACTATGAAACAAACCCAGGCTAAAATGTACACCACACACATGTATACACATAAACACACAGAATCTTGGTGAATGTTTAAACAAAGTTCATTTTAAAGAACAAAACCAGAACATTTGAATATCCTCTTTTTTTTTTTTTGCCGTAAAGTAAGTTTTTTGTTTGAGACTTTGGAATAAATATGTGGCTCTACCTATATTTCAGATTATCCCAGACTTGAGGGCAGGAACCATAATTTACTTGGGGAGGCAGCTTAATTGAGGTCAAAATCATTTGCTTAAATTTTTCTATGTCTCAGTTTCCTCATCTGCAAACTGAGAATAGTAAACGTAGTTCTCTCATTAGGTTGTTCTGAGGACATCATGAAATTGATCTTTATGTGATTTGGCACAATGCCTGGTACATACCAAATGCTCAGTGCACACTGGCTCTCAGCATCATCATCACTGTTATCATCACCACCAACACGACCACCACCGCCAGTTTTAGTTTTCATAGCACAGTGACTGGAACTCAATAATATTGGGTGGGTGACTAGTTGGATGGTTGGTATCTCACTAGGGGAGTACAGGACACTATTATAAAGGGGTCCTCAGTCATGAATCCTTAGGTAGCATAAAGCTAAGAACCCCCTTTTCTCTTGTTACTTATTGTGTAAGTTTGGATTTGGAGTTTTCAGACTTTCCGTCAAGCACAGGACACCCGGATTGGTCACACAATTGAGAGCTGAATTCTGAGCAGAAATGTTAACAACAGCTCCCAGAATTCACAATTTCAATTCTTGGCTCTACTCATGGCAGTTAAATCTACTGAACATTTCTTTGTGTTCATACTGCCTATTGGAGTGAGCGTGTTAGCCAAAACGTAATGACTGTCCTCTGTGGAGACATCAATTATTTAAACAGCGGATTGTGATTTTGCCCCTTGGGCAGCTCATTGGCTGAAAACATGTGAGCAGGGAAGCCTTCGCTTCTTTCTTCTTAAATATATTAGAAAAAAAATGCAACCGTAGAATGATGAAGTGTGTCAATGTGAATATTCCTCATTGTAGTGCAGGGGACAACTCCACTGTTTCCTTTGCCATCGTTCAAGCCAGTCTGAAGGACCAGGGCCTCTATTACTGCTGCATCAAGAACAGCTATGGAAAAGTGACTGCTGAATTTAACCTCACAGCTGAAGGTAAGCCACAGCTTTTCAGTTTTCAGTGAAAACCACTGGCCGCTGCCCGTTCACAATGGACGTTTGTACTGAAGCCATTCTCTGCTTTGTCTTCTTCTAGTTCTCAAACAACTGTCAAGTCGCCAGGATACTAAAGGTAAGTCAGTTGGGGTTGGCCTGCCAGAGGAAATGGGCTTGCCATAAAGCATAAAATGGCTCCCGGAGTAAAGGGTAGACGCAGTAATCCTGTGGACTCTTCCAACTGAGAAGGAGAGCTATGGCGTGACTTGAGAAAAGAATGACAATTCATGAGCCAATTCAATGTGAATGTAGGGCCATACTTCCTATTGTAAGTTCATTAGAGTACAGATACCCAGAACTGGATGGCACACTATAGCAGGGGAGTTTTGGGGAACACGTAGAGGGGGAGTTTGGATTTGACTTTTCCCTTTAAGCATCGGTCTTGCATTCAGCCCTACTGCACGGGAGTTTTCAGCTGCTGGGACTTACACAGCTTGTTTTGTTTCTTCAATTTTCTTTTCAGTTTGACTAGCTGAGCAGATTCCCAAAGACAGCCAGGTATCTGGAGAATTATTTTATTCGTTTGTGTCTTAATGAAAAGAAAAGATGTGTTTCTCTGCTTTCTTTTGGCACCTGGTGTTAGCCACAGCCTAACACTGCTGTTCATGAATGCTCGTGCTGTCCCCGGGCCACCCACTGAATTTTCCACAGTTTGGTGGAATCTGTGTTTGCCATGTCTTCCCTGTTAAGGAGAATTACTCACCCACCTACGCCCACCCATGCCCACCCTTGCTGGTGGTGTGCTGGGGTAAATATTTAACGACATGCCGAGGGTTGGGGAAGTTCTGAGTCCTACAATTTCCATGATGTAAACACTCTCAGTGTGGCCACTTTTAAACCACCAGTGTGACCTCACACATCATGGAGCTGGGAAGAGCTGCCCGTCACCAGCTCTCACGGTGGTCCGACCTCACCCCGTGTGACCATGACTTTCAGCACAGGGGAGGATCCACTGTCAGTTTTAGGAGAAATATGGATAAATTCTGACAGTTCATTGAACTAGCATCTTAAAGATTTACTGCATGTACTGATTTTAAAAACAAACAGAACGCCTGAAATCTCTGCAGAAACAAGTAATAAAAGTAATCAAAATGCAGTCACATCCAGTGTATCAAAAGCAAGAAACTGAGATCTTGACTTGGAAATGGTCTAGCAATAGGCCAGGCGCAGTGGCTTACGCCTATAATCCCAGCACTTTGGGAGGCTGAGGCGGGTGGGATCATGAGGTCAAGAGATCAAGACTATCCTGGCCAACATGGTGAAACCCCATCTCTACTAAAAATACAAAATTAGCCCGGCGTAGTGGTGCATGCCTGTAATCCCAGCTACTCAGGAGGCTGAGGCAAGAGAATGGCTGGAACCGGAAGTCGGAGGTTGCAGTGAGCCAGGATCATGCCACTGCCCTCCAGCCTGACAACAGAGCGAGACTCCATCTCAGAAAAAAAAAAAAAAAGAAAAAAGAAAAAGAAATGGCCTAGCAAATATTGTGATATTAACCCAAAATAGTAAACTTAAATACAAGCTCTTCACGAAACCACTCAGGTGCTAAATACCCATCTTTAGTGTGTAGCATATGTGTGTTATAATTTAAAATCCTTCCTCCATTTCTGCTCTCATCTCCCCAGAAGGCAAAATATGCAAAAGAATCCCCTTCCTCCTAATACTTTAGAAAATAAAAAGACTCTCAGAAGGGAGTCTCTGTTTCATCAGCTTCTTAGCATTGATTGGCATTCACATCGCAGACACTTGCTATGGCTTTATTGGTTTAGGTTTGCATAAGCTCATTTCTCAAGGATTACTAGTCAGGCGAGAGACCCCAGTGGGGATGAGCTCCTGGCCATTTGGTGGAAATGGTACCACCGCTGTAGGCCAGTGACTCCAGCCACAGAGCTTGGGTCTGAACCCTGATGACATCACCTTCTCCCGGTTTCTGGCCCCATTGTGACTGGGGGTGTCAGTTTCACTGACTCACCCGACTGGGGAAGTAATTCCTGGCCCCTCCCTATCCTTGTACCTTCAGATAAAGAAGCCGAAAATTACTTTTATTTTATTTCTTTGAGACAGGGTCTCTCTCTTGCGTCCAGGCTGGAGTGTGGTGGCACAATCATAGCTCACTGCAGCCTCGGCCTCCTGGACTCTAATGATCCTCCCACCTCAGCCTCCTGAGGAGCCTGGACTACAGGTGCTCATCACTGCACCCGGCTGATTTGGAAAATTACTTTTAATCACATTTTTTTTTAAATTTAGAGGACTATCTCACTAAACAGTTTATTAATTTAATTCTCTATAGGAGGAATAAATAATCTTTTACAAGACGGTCTCTAATTTAAAAACTAATAAAGCTAAGTTCATGAGAAAGTTGGAAATGAAATGTATGGGTGTAGCAAGGAACCTCAGTGAGGCATTGGGATCTCCCAACACTCATCTGGTGAGTCTGTCTGGTGGATTCCAATGAGTCTCTCCTGATTCTTTTTTTTTTTTTTTTGAGACGGAGTCTTGCTCTGTCACCCAGGCTGAAGTGCAATGGCAAGATCTCAGCTCACTGCAACCTCCGCCTCCCAAGTTCAAGCAATTCTCCTGCCTCAGTCTCCCGAGTAGTTGGATTACAGGCACCTGCCACCACACCCAGCTAATTTTTAGTATTTTTAGTAGAGATGGGGTTTCATCATGTTGGCCAGGCTGGTCTCAAACTCCTGACCTCAGGTGATTCACCTGACTTGGCCTCCCAAAATTCCAGGATTACAGGTGTGAACCACCACACTCACTCTCTCCTGATTTTTTCTCATGGAACTGCCCCCTCTCAGGGATTTTAGGCAGTGTAGAGTGTGAGTCCTGGCAACAGATGGCTCTGCAAAGCTGCAAAGAAAGTTGCACCTTCTCCACAACCCGAGACTCACACTGCTACATGCCTGCTTTTCCTGAGCCTCCCCTCAGGTGCTCACTTCTCCTGTTACCTTCATTACTCTTACCAGGGAAGAAATTGTTCTAAAGGATGAATTCTAACCTCCATCTCTCACTTTAAAAGAGGTGCACACTCTAACCGAGCGGACGCGCTCATTTCCGCTGTCACTGCGGAAGACAGTTTTGGACAGGCTGTCCTTTCAGATTTCTGCAGAGCTGCAGAGTCTATACCTTCTGCTTCTGTAAAGGTAGGCCCAGTAGATGAGTTTCAGCTTGGAAAGTTCCACCTAGAACTCCAGCTCTTGCCCTGCAGGATTTTCAAGAGACAAAGAATAGGTCTAAGATTTCTTTTTTTCTTTCATGGCTTTATCTTTGTCAAACAAGCATTTCTGTTGGAAATTATAGATAGGGTTATTAATTTTACCACATGTAGTAATATGCAAACAAATTTTCCTTCCAACTTTCTAAGCATATGTCCTGGGCCAACTTTTATCTTCAGTTAATTAGATTTGCTGAATTTTAAAGCATAAGGTGCACAAACTTTTTACTTTTAATAATTAAATTTTAGAAATGTGAGGGTTTTGAAGGAAGACAGGATATGACAGAGATAACTCATGTTCATTGGGCTCTGAGGTATGTCCATATAACATTTCCTATACTCTGGAAGTGGTATTAGAGGCCAAATTGTTAACATTAATCATATAACTAGAATGGAACTGAGAAGGTGTGGGATACAGAAAAGCATTCTCTCTCTATTTTCTCACCTAATTTTTAAATTTAACTGTTAAAATAAAACTGTGCTTTTCTCCATAAATTAATTTTCTTTTCCTGGTTCTGTGACTTAGAGTAAAATCTGTGATCCAGGTATTGCCTAAAACTTTATCTGAGAAAATGTCCCATTTGCCTGTTTTCCTGCAGCTCCAACCCAGTTCTCTCCAGAAACCTAGGGCGAGTTACTCAGTAGGAGTTACAGGGGAAGAAAAATAATTTATTCTTCAGTCTTTATAAGTTCTTAGTTGGAACAGATCCCTGTAACAAAAGATTAGTGAGAGAAAAACAAACAAGTTGATGAGCACGTATAATTCATATGTACATGGGAGACACTCAAGAAGTGCTCATTTAAGAAGGGATTTGAATTCCAGCTTATACAGCATCTACAACAAAGAATGGTGCATTTTTAGAGAAGTGACAGGGCAGAGAGAAGGACTTTGGGTAGGTAAGAGCAGTAGCTTGTGGAAAGGCATTTCCACAGCCCTGGAAAATCTCCCAGCATCTGGATTCTCATTAATGCTTGTTAATGTCTGCTGCTCATCTCCAGGCTCATCAGGGTCTAAAGTTGTCTTCAGTCATTAACCTTTGTTCTTCCTGGTAGAAGGAGGAGTAGAATTTTTTTTGTGTTTATAAATTTATGTCGTGATTTTAGGCAAATAGAGGGAAGACAGAGAACTTTCTTGCCTCTGCTGCTTCTTAATTGCCTTCAGCTCAACAATCCTTTTACCAAAGAGGCAGATTTGAGGGCGACATATTCAGATGTCCCATAGTCTACTGCTGGCCTTTGTGAAAATGCTAGGAGCACCTTTAGGAATATCCTCTTTCTTCCAGAAGCTTCTAGCTCTTTACCTAGTTTTTCTGTTTGAAAATCCACCGAACCTCACTCCCTTTCTTTCTTTCTGGCAGTAACTAGGCCCTGACCTCAATCAATATCCTATCAGAATAGTTTCAGTCTCCTTATAGTTTTAATAACTACCATCAGTCTCAAATCATATGATTTGAAATATTTTGAGAGGAGAAGAAAAATATTTCCTTAAGCATAGTATATAGAAACATGAAGTAAGATTTTTCACACAATCTATGATTTCTTTCTTCTTGTAAACATTCAGAAAGATGTCAGTTTTCATCAGTTTTGAGAAGTGGAAAGCATTTAAAAAATCCAAACAATCTTATTTCATTGAAAGCCACCTAATTTTCTTCTCTCAGTGAATGAGAAGTCTGACTGGGTCATCTCTAGTTTAAAATGGACCTTCCTGATTAAATTCACTGTCATCTCAAACATGTGTAGAATCCACTCTGGAAAAAAAACAGCTGCTAGAAAACTCAAAATAATTCTACTTTTCTTTTTACAGATAAATCCAAAATAATTCTACCTTTTTTTCAATTTCTCTTCAAAGGCCATTCTTTTTACTATTTTTTTTGTTTGTTTTGTTTTATTGCTACTTGTTTCTTAAACTTATCACATGCTTTCTCAATGGAGGCGGTATTGCTCCCAAGAGGACCAACACTGGTTCTTGGCAGGCAAAAAAAAGTTACTCTTTTTCTGTATAAAGCACAGATATACATATGGTACATAAACAGATAGTATATTTGTGGTATTAAGCTTTCATGGCAGGCAATTAAAACAAATTCCAGCAAAGATTCCGGGGGTGGGGGGGCAATAATGAAAAAAAGGGGGATCCGATACTATCAGATCTTATCATTGGTCTTTCTTCCCTCCTCTACACTTACCTATCTTTTCAACTTGCCTTTTGTTACTTTGCTTGGTTCCACTTATATTTTCCAGGTCTGTCTAGAATTCTTTTCCTGATCTTTCCAGTTTTGCTCCAACCCATCTCTCACTGATGTTCCCACATTCTCATTCAATGACCTGTCTCCTCCTCACCAACCCATTCATCTCTTCTTTTAGCTATGCCTCTTTTGAAGGGTAAGTGTGGCTGCCCCCTCTTGGTTCTGCAGGTCAGCCTTGTCATTGTCCTTGTGTGGGGACCCTCCCCATGTGGAATTAGCTAAGGAGTAGGACTGGGAGGTATTCTTTCCAACCCAAGCTGTGCTGTGTTTCAGGATGCGAAGAGATTGAATTCAGCCAACTCATCTTCAAAGAAGACTTCCTCCATGACAGCTACTTTGGGGGCCGCCTGCGTGGTCAGATCGCCACGGAGGAGCTGCACTTTGGAGAAGGGGTTCACCGCAAAGCCTTCCGCAGCACAGTGATGCACGGCCTCACACCCGTCTTCAAACCTGGCCATGCCTGTGTGCTTAAGGTGCACAATGCCGTTGCCTATGGGACCAGAAATAATGATGAGCTCATCCAAAGGAACTACAATCTCGCTGCCCAGGTGGGTCCATCTGCCCAAAGGCTGTCGCTTCTGGTGTGAGAGCCACCCACGATAAGACGAGATGGAAATCAGACTCAGGATTGATGGGAGTGTCTTCAAAAGGGTGTTTTTTCTCTTTGGGGGTTTCAGTTCAATCTAAGTTCAATCTCAGTTCTCAGGAGTAATTTCTTGGCCTTATGCCAGCTACTGGGGACTCAGCCAATGCCTGGAGACACCTCACCAGTTCTAACCTGAGATGTAACTGATTTTGTTTCTAAGAAGCCCTATGAGATCCCCGGGGGGTTGAATCTACTTGGACCTAGGATGATATGGAAAGTGGGGGTTCTAATCTACACTAGATGCCTGGGTCCCCAGGAACAGATAACATCAGCACTAGTGGCTGGAGTGTTTTGTTTGGGTTTGTTTGTGGAGAGGGAGAGGGGTGGGGTATATCCAGAAGAGTCAGCATTGATCTTGTTTTCTGCCTTCCTGAGTTTGGTTTAATGTTAGCATATAAAATAGGAAGAGAGACAGACACTAGTCCCTAGCTGAGTTCTCATTTCTCTGTGTTACCGAATCACAGAACTTGAGGCGAGAGGAGAGGGCAGGAGAGCCTTAGCTTCTCTCGATCCTTCCTCCTCCTTTCCACATATTTGGTCCATATATTTCACTCCCTCTTTTTTTTTTTTTTTTGCTTTTTGAGACAGGCTCTCACTCTGTCCCCCAGGCTGGAGTGCAGTGGCATGATCATGGCTCCACAGCAGCCTTGACCTCCTGGTCTTAAGCAACCCTCGCCTCAGCCTCCTAAGTAGTCCCCTAGGACTATGGGCGCATGCCATCACGCCCAGCTAACTTTTATTTATTTATTTTTTTTAGAGACAGGGTCTCCCTATGTTGCCCAGGCTGGTCTTGACCTCCTGGAGGGCTCCAAGTGATCCTCGTGCCTCTGCCTCCCAAAGTGCTGGGGTTACAGGCATGAACCACCACCACACCTGGTCCACACATTTCACTGTGAAATTGTGAAAGCTGGGTCTTTCACAAGCTATGTGAACCATAAACATTTTAAGCAATTAAAACCATTTAAAATATTACAATCCATAGGTTAAACTCAGATGAATCTCTCAGGTACAGCCAAGCACTAAGCATCATGATCCTACAGCAATGTCATGTGGGACTCCGTGCTTCTGAAGGCAGCTCTGCTCTCTGAATATAGGATTCTGTCCATTGTATTCCTTTCTCCTCCCAATCCACCCCTCTTTTTTCTTTTCTCTCTGAGTAGTCCCTCTATCTCAAATATGACACAGTCTTGGAAAATCTCCCAGCATCTGGATTCTCGCTCAGAAAAGCCCCACAGCGTAGCATGAAGAATCCACTTAGCTTTTCCTAAGGCAGAAATCTTGTCGTGCTGTTCATTATTGACTACTTCAGTTACACCTTTGGAAAGGGATTGCAATGGCAGATCTCACCGGAAACCCAGTAGTGCCCCAAGTGCCACCCGATGATGTGATGAGGGGCCAATCCCCTTAGTTCTGGGGTGAATTTCACCCATGCTGGCTCGAGAAATTTTATAGTTCAGGGACACCTGGTCCCGGAGACCACTTGACCTCCATCGGGACAGTTTCTTCATGTCTCAGAGCTCCTCTGTAAGTGGCCAACTCTAGGTTCTAATAATTGTTGCCTCTGCGACCCCAACCGGGGGATGGGCTAGTCAGTTCATTGGCTTTACCTTACTGGGAAATCTCCTGAATAGTCTTACTGGGCAATGCTGTCTGAATTTCCTGTAGTCACTGGGGCTCTCTATGTATTTTGGTGATATAGGAATGCTATGTTCAAAATACTGCCAGGTATTATGCCAAGATCTACGCTGCTGAAGCACAGCCTCTGGAAGGCTTTGGAGAAGTGCCTGAGTAAGTGTATTTACCCTGCCTTGTGTCACACTCCTGACTCACTGGGGACTGGGAGGGATGAGAGAGTGAGAAGGAACAAGAAGGGCAAGTGTTTCAGCTGGTCTCTCAGTCTGCAAGCTCCATGAGGGCTCACATGGCTGCTATCCTACCCCTTGCTGGATAGGATATTTAATATTATATAATATAATAATATTATATTTAATATTATACAATATGATAATATTATATTTAATATTATACAATATGATAATATTATATTTAATATTATACAATATGATAATATTATATTTAATATTATACAATATGATAATATTATATTTAATATTATACAATATGATAATATTATATTTAATATTATACAATATGATAATATTATATTTAATATTTAAGAAGATAAATATTCTTTAAATAAATGAATGGATGGATGGGTGTATGGATTAATCCATCCAATACGTGAATCTACCATGTTAAATAGAAATGAAAGCATATCTACTCTCATAGCTATTACATTGTCTAAACAATAAACAAATACAACAGAACAAGAGATATCACAAGGCAATTAGTCCCATGATGAAAATAAAATACGGCAATGTATTACGGAAGAGTGGATTGGGTGATCTGAAACATAGTAACATAGTACCCACTTCCTGGAATCCTCCAGAGACAAATCACACCCACTTTTATCTACTCTTTGCCTAAATATTTACTGGCCCAAGCAAATTTTGGGGAGACTGGAGCTTGTGTTTGCGGCACTGTTTGCCTGGTTGAGATCGTATCTGCATGCTTAAATAGACAGAAAAAGGGCTTAGCTAGTGCATGTTGGAACTTTTTACCTATCAGTAAAAACTGGGAGAAGCAAGAAGGAAGAAATTCTTGTCTGCATTGCCCCTGTTAACTCACAAAATGGAAAAAATCGTTTCCCTTAGGTGGTACGTTTGAAAGACCACGTGTAAAGCATAACACTTTCTGCTCTTTCTCAAGAAATGCTTAACACACTTCAGTACACACTTACAATTGCTTCTCTGTTAATTACACAGACAGCCATCTGGACTGAGTTAAGCTTTCACAATATGGAAACTGGCTCCTTTTTCCCCCAAGCCCCGCTTTTCCCAGTCTCCGTCTTCTTAAGTTTTCTTCAAAAAAGAAAAGATTTAACCCACAAGTCAACCCTACCACACACAGAACCACAGTGCCCTCCAACAGGGACAGACCCAAGTTTTGTGTGGCTTGACTCTTATGCAATTCAGGCTTCTTTCTTTCCTTTCTTTTCTTTCTTTCTTTTTTATTTTTTTTAAGAGACAGGGTCTCCCTCTGTTGTCCAGGCTGGAGGGCAGTGGTGCAATCACAGCTCACTGCAGCCTTGACCTCCCGGGCTCAAGCGATCCAGCCTCCCAAGTAGCTGGGACTACAGGTGCCCACCACCACACCTGGCTAATTAAAAGCATTTTTCTTGTAGAGACAGGGTCTCTGTATATTGCCCAGGCTGGCCGCCTACAATTCCTGGCCTCAAGTGATCTTCCTGCCTCGGCCTCCCAGAGTGCTGGTGTTATAGGCATGAGCCACCATGCCTGGCAAATTTGGGCCCTTTTTAAAGAAAAGAACACAAAATTATAAATATCAGGATTAATCTAGGGACTTGGAAAGGGCTCATGCAAGTGAAGGATCAGGAGGCTGATTCATTTGCTGCATTAGCATCATGGTAAAGAGGCCACTGCCTTAAAGATAGGTTAGGACATTTTTCTGTCTAAACCATTTTTCCATTCCTTACAAGGGGAGAGTTTGTGACCACATGAATGCTGATGGTACTTGGGAGGGGTAAGGGGCCTCAGAAGGGCCTCTGGCCCAGACTCCAGGTTTATGGAACCTAAATCAGAGGACTCTACAGCCAGAAAACACCCCCCCCACACACACACACACAAACAACACCCACCATACACACAAACACACACACACCACACAAACAATACTCACCATACACACAAACACACCCACCACAACACAAACACACTGCAAACACACCCCCCACACACACGCCACACCCCCCACACCATACATACACACCACACACAGTACATGCAAACACACACACCACACATACAACACACATACCACACACACCACACACCAACACACAACACTCACCATACGCACAAACACACCACACACAAACCACACACCACACACACCCCCCACATAAACACAACACACACCACATACAGACAGACCACACCATACAACACACACACACCATACATACAACACACACACCACACATACACCACACATATGCATTACACACCCCCACACATACCACGCATACAACATACCACACTCATATGCACACCACATACGCACATACACACACACATACACACACCCCATACACACACACCACACACACCCCCACTCACACCACACACATACACACATACACACACACAACACACATACACACAACACACACCACACACACCACATCACACAGACACCTCACACACATACAATACACACACACATACAGACCACACATACACACCACACACATACCACACACACAGACACACAGCAGACACCACACACACCACATCACACAGACACCTCACACACATACAGTACACACACACATACACACCACACACACATACCACACACATACCACACACACAGACACACAGCACACACATACCACACACACATACATATATCACACACACACACACAACCACAACCACACGCACAACACATACACACAACACACGCACACAAAGCTGACCCTGTATATTACCAGCCTTCTCTGAAAGCCTGCACATCTAGAGAGAGGGCCAGGAGTCCCGTCCCCGCCCCCATTACCACAGACCCCTAGACCGACCGCCCCGGGGGCCACCCCCATGTTTATTTCCAGGCAATGAAGCGGACCTGGAGAAGCCTATTTTAATGGAGCATGTGAGATCTTGGAGAGAAAACACTCCTCATCTGGGCAGCTTCTGTTTTTGAATTCATGAATATCAATGGAGTCACATTGTCTATGCAAATGGAATCCTGCTGGGCAGAGGCCAGGCCTAATTCGGATCTTGAATAATGCCCCTCCATTGTTTCTTTTTTTTTTTTTTTTTTTTTTTTCCGCACCAGGGACCCAGAATTAATAAGAGCCCAAGCAAACCATGAACCCTTCCTTCTGTTGGCAGAAGGGTCAGTAGCCACAGGGGGTCAGTCCTTAGGAGGGAACCAGGGTGCCCTGGATCCTGCAGAAGTGACAAAGCACGACAGAGGGTGGCTTGGCGGCTGCACTGATTTCAGGGCTGTGGGGAAGGTCCACTGCCCTAATGTGCCCACTCCCATCTGGCTGAAATTTGAAATTGCTTTAACAAGACACAAAGAGGTTCTATCTTAAAATTAGAAAGAATGCCTCAAATGACTCTGGCACGCAGTAATCAGGGTACGCTGCTATTAGAGGGGCTTACTGCCTTGTGTCCAGGGCTGGGGCTCCGGAAGGACACTGTTCTGGCTCAGATTCTGCTGGTGAGCAAGCCTCTGTGTCCTCTTCGTGAAGTGAGGGGGATTCTCAGTTTCCAGGAAATGCTCCTAAATGGCAGAGGAGGATACCTGTGTGCCCGTCAAAGGGTCTGGGAGCTTCGTCCAAGCAGCTGGCCCGCAGGTGTAATTCCTTTGAAATGTAATATTTTATAGCTTTTAAATTTTATTGAATGTTATGTCCTCCTTCCTCTATGACTATATTTGTTTTAACAAAAAATAATGTTTTTCCAACCACCTTTGGCTCAAATTAATAGCCACGTAGAGCCTTCAGCTTACTTCCTGGGAGAAGGCACAGCCTGGGTGGAGAAGCTCAGGGCATTGCTCTGGGAGAACACTCCCAGCTCACACGGAGGCAAGAGCAAGTGAGCAGGGCAGGACCTGTGCCCCAGCTGGTGTGTGCGTGTAACCGCTGGATGGGTTCATCTTGCCCACTGCCCAGACAGAGCTGACTTATCAAGACGGGGAAATTGCAAAAAAGAGTTTATTATACATAGAACTGTTATCAGAAAGGGGTCCCAATCCAGACCCCAAGAGAGGATTCTTGGATCTCATGCAAGAAATAATACAGGGCAAGTCCACAGAGTATATTGAAAGCCTGTTTATTAGGAAAGTAGAAGAATAAAAGAATGGCTACTCCATAGACAGAGTAGCCCCAAGGGCTGCTGGTTGCCCATTGTTATGGTTATTTCTTGATGATATGCTAAACAAGGGGTGGATTATTCATGCCTCCTCTTTTTAGACCATATAGGGCAACTTCCTGACATTGCCATGGCATTTGTAAACTGTCATGGCGCTGGTGGGAGTGTGGCAGTGAGGAAGGCCAGAAGTCATTCTCATATCCATCTTGGTTTGGGTGAGATCTAGCCAGCTTCTTTACTGCAGCCTGTTTTATCAGCAAGGTCTTTATGACCTGTATCCTGTGCCAACCTCCTATCTCATCCTGTGACTTAGAATGCCTTAACCATCTGGGAATGCAGCTCAGTAGGTTTCAGCCTTATTTTACCCAGCCCCTATTCAAGATGGAGTTGGTCTGGTTTACATGCCTCTGACAGAACTGGCTAAATGGGAGACTGGAGTTTTATTATTACTCAAATCAAACTCCCTGGAAATTTGGAGGCTAGGGTTTATTTGTTTGTTTTTTTGAGAGTTTGGAATTCCGGGGGTTAGGAAATAGGGATTGGAGTTGGGTCAGGGATGGAATCAGGGATACTAAGTTGTCCTCTTGCATTGAGTCCATTCCTGGGTGAAGGGCACAAGACCAGATGAGCCAGTTGACCAATCTGGGTGGTGCCAGCTGATCCATCAGAATACAGGGTCTAAAAAATACCTCAAACACTAGTGTTAGGATTTACACTAGTAATGTTATTTATGGGAGCAACTGGGGAGGTTAGGAATAGTGTGACCCCTGGCTGCATGACACCTGAGCCATAATTTCTAATCTTGTGACTAAATTGTTGGTTTTACAAAGGTGGTCTGGTCCCCAAGCAAGGAGGCGGTTTATTTTGGAGAGGGGCTGTTACCATCTTTGTTTGTTAAACTATAAACTAAATTCCTCCCAAAGTTACTTTGGCCTCTGCCCAGGAATGAACAAGGGCAGCTTGAAGTTTAAAGGGAAAATGGAGTCAGTTCAGTCATTTTCACTGTCATAATTTTTTCATGGTTATAGTCTTTGCAAAGGTGGTTTCCTGAGTGGCAATCACAGAACCGGAGGTCCCAGCCCGAGCTTTCCTTCCTATTGTGAAAGGCAAGCCTTACATGTTCATTCCGCTGGGAGACGGGGTCTAGAGGCCCACGTTCCCTCTGAGAGAGAAGTGACCAGGTCTTCACTAGCGCCGTTCAAGGGAGAAAGGAACCACATGGGCAGCAGAGGAGCTCACCCATCTCTGCTGCCCCCACAACTTTTCCTGACGTTGTATGTGGCCACTGTGTTAGATGGGATTATTCTATACAATTACGTTTAAAGATCCTGATTCAAAGCCCATGCCATTTTTGAGGCATTTTCATTTAAGGGCTCTTTGTGGGGTTTTGCTCCATCCCCACCCTAGGACAGCTGGTCACATCTTTGCATGCATAGGTCTCTGTTATAGCTGCCCCGTCGCCATTTCTCTCTGATCACTTGGTCCCTCCCAAAAGTCGATTTTCTGATTTGTTAAACATGTAGTTAGGGGCCTACATTAGACACTTAACGGTATATTTGTTCATTTACTCATTTGACAAACATTTTGTACTTAAAAAAATTAATGAACATCAAAAGTCAGCATCTCACATTTTCCTCTTGCCTTTATGGCCCGCCATCAGTGTTTCTATTTTAGGCCCTTGAAAGTGGTATCTACGTTATCAACGTTAAACTAGGCGATCACTTCTTTGGCTACTTACACATTTGTAAGATCAGATTCTCTGTCAGTGGTTCACAACCCCCAGGGGACAGTGATGGTTGTGGAGACACTTTTGATGGTCAGGATCCGGGAAGAACTACTGGCATCTGGGAAGTAGAAGCCAGGGAGGCTGCTGAACAGGCTACTTGCACAGGACAGCCCCCTGCCACCCCCACGGAGAACTCTCTGCCCAGATGTCAATAGTGCTGAAATTGAGAAACATATATAACTATTATACATACATATATAAACATTCATTCATTCATTCATATTTTGCCAAACACTTATTTTGAACCAGGAGCATTTACTATGTGCTGAGCTTTGCTTCTCCATGCACCTTCCCCCACAGCTGCCCCTGGAAGGCAGGGACTATGTCTTAGTCAGCTCTGCCCTCCTGGTGAGTCTTTGGGATTCTGACACAGCTATTCTGACACATCCTATTCAGGATGCTTATTGAATGAATTGATTGTTTCCATTTTCACAAGTTGCCAGTCACTGAGAAGAGGCAAATGTGAGGGATGGGGGCAAATGAGCTCTTCAGTTTCTGCCACAGTAAATTTTTAAATATCATTTAAATGTTTTTATTGTGGGTGCTTTTTATTTTTCTTTATTTTTCCTTTTTTTTTTTTTTAGATTCATGGGGTCCATGTGCAGGCGTGTTACGTGGCTGTATTGTGTGATGCTGAGGTTTGGGCTTCAACTAAACCCATCACCCAAATAGTGAACATGGCACCCTATAGGTAGTTTTTCAACCTTACCCTCCACCCTCCCTCCCCTCTTTTGGAATCCCCGGTGTCTATTGTTGCCATCTTTATGGCCATGTGTGCCCAATGCCATGTTAAATTTGAGATGCCCATGAGACGTCACGTGGAGATGGTGGGCAGGGAACTCAGGGACAGGGCTGGACTGGGGACATAAATGTGGAAGTCATCGGCATCTGAATGGTATTTAAAGCAAGGAAGTCACTAGGGATTGTGGGCAGAGAGAAAAGAGTTGTTCCAGGGCCCTCCAGAGTCTAAAGATTGAGGAGAGGATGAGGAATTCGCAAAGGAGACAGAGAAGAGGTAGCCAGTGAAGCAGAGAAAAGCCATGAGGAAGCCAGGGAAAGGCGTATCAGAAAGAAGTGAGAGATCCACTGTGCCCAGAGCTGCTGAGAGCAAAAGGGGTAGGTGCCGAGAAGAGAGCACTGGACTTAGCAGCGTGATGGTCATGCTGTCCTTGACAGAGGCTTCTTTTGAGGGAAAGCCTCTTTCAGATGTTCAAGAGAGAATGGGATCGGAGGGACTGGAGACAGCGAGTCTACAGCGGATTTGAGTTTCGATGTCAAATGTGAGTCAGTATTTGGGGTGGGCTCTGGGGTCGCCATGCTGTGTAGTTATCACAGAGTGCCGCTAGGCTCTTGGAAATGATTCTGTAGAGGGAATATTGATGCAGGAGAGAGAGGGAAAACTGCTGGAGCAATACCTGGAGGATTTGAGAGGGGTGAGACCAGGGCACCTGTAGAGGAGATAGTTCAGGATGGAGCAGGGATGGCGCATCGTGTAGGAAGAGGGCGCAGTGCGTGGGCACAGACCAGGAGGTGAGAATATGGATGTGCTCATGGCAGCACTTAGAGGTTCCCCTAAACCTTCAGTTTTCACACTGAAACAGGAAGATGAGAGTGTGGTTAGGGGAGGAGGTGTATGTGCTTTTAAGAGAGAGGGACAGGTAGGAAATCATCATGTAGGTTGATGTGACAGCAAATGGATAATGCTGGAAACTCCATCCCATATCTGATCACCTCTCCAGCTCCCTGGACATCATTACCTGGCTCCAGTCTCCCTGCCCCACCCCTGGCCTATTCTCCACAGAGAAGCAGTGATCTTTGTCATTCAGAAATCTCCTCGTGTCCCTCCCTTGCCCCAAATCATCCAGTGGCTTCTCATCCAACTCAGTGCAAAGGGGAAAGTTTTCCAAATGGCCTCCGAGGTCCCCCAAGGCCTGATTTCCTGTCCCCTCTGCCTCCCCCAACTTCTGCCAATCTCCTTGGCTCCCTGCACTCCTGCCGCACACCAGGAATGCTCCTGCCCTGAGCATTTCTCCTTGGGGTGCCTTCAACCTGGAATGTTCTACCGTCGATGTCCTCATGGCTCCCCTCACTTCCTATAGGCCTCTGCTCAAATGTTCTTTATCCATGGACAAGGGCTGCTCTGACCTCCCTACATAAGACAGCTGCCCCACTCCACTGCATGCCCCTGTCTCCTCTTCACTGCTGGGTTTTCCCACTTAGCACTTAGCACCATGCAGTTACTTGTTTATTGTCAGTCTCCTTCATTTAAAGGTGAGAGGCCTGAGAACACAGACTCTGTTTTCTTTACTGCTGTTTTGAGGAATAGCATCTGGAAGAGAATCTGACACATACAGGCCACTGAATAAATATTGGTTGACTGAATGAGAGGAAAGAAGGATCAATGGGTGGGTGGGTGGATGGATGGATGGATGGATGGATGGATGGACGGATGGATGGATAGATGGATTGGATGGATGAAAGGAAGGAAGGATAGATGGAACGAAGGAAGGGATGGAGGGAGGGAAAGAGGAGGGTGAGTAGAAGGAAGGATGAATGGATGGACAAATGGATGGGTGCGTGAGTAGATGAATGGATGAATTGGTAGATAGATTACAGTCATTGATTGATGGGTCATTAAGATATGACTACAATGAAGACATTCATTTCTACATGAGCAATTAACCCCCCTCCCAAGGAGGAATTTGTAATGACAAATAAAACACAGAAACATATCTTACCCATTAAAAAGTCATTGGATGGATTTGTAGTCTAAACCTAGCAGAGTTGGGGACAAATTCTACACTCCCTGCTGTTCCAGGTGAGGGAAGAGTGCTGCAGGAGCCTCTCTTCCCCGTGGAGACCTTGATGTGTGCCTGTGTTCTCTTCCCTGCCAGGATCATTCCTATTTTTCTTATCCATCGGCCTGAGAACAATATCCCGTATGCTACAGTGGAGGAGGAGCTGATTGGAGAATTTGTGAAGTATTCCATCAGGGATGGGAAAGAAATAAACTTCTTGAGAAGAGAATCAGAAGCTGGTCAGAAGTGTTGCACCTTCCAGCACTGGGTGTACCAGAAAACAAGTGGCTGCCTCCTGGTGACGGACATGCAGGGTGAGGAGAGCAGCTTAGCCTGGGCTCCAGGGATGCTGTGGGCCAGAGACTTTCCTGTGGATGGAGAAGGAGGGGAAGGAGAGGAAGGATAGGCCTGCTGAGTACCTTTAAACACCTTTGCCTGCAGAAGGTGTTACTGATGCCTCATCAGAAATGAGATTCCATAACAGAGCCTGAAATGACCAGCCAAATGGCCATTTCATTTTATTTTTATTTAAAAAATTTTGGGGGGGGACAGGGTCTCACTCTGTCACCGAGGCTGGAGTACAGTGGCACGATCATAGCTTACTGCAGCTTTGAACTCCTGGGCTCAAGTATTCCTCCCACCTCAGCCTCTAGAGTAGCTGAGACTGCACATGCATTCCACCACACTTGGCTAGTTAAAATTTTTTTTTTTGCAGAGACAGGGTCCTGGACCAAGCTGGTCTCAAACTACTAGGCTCTAGCGATCCTCCCACACTGGCCTCCAAAAGTGTTGGGATTACAGGCATGAGCCACTGTGCCTGGAGTTCATTTCATTTTAATAATTCATGCCAGTAATGCCTTCCCATTACAACAGGTAACCAGAGAGTGGCTTTACTGTTATATCCTCAATAGGCCTAGACTCAGCAATATATACCCAAATCCAGATCTACCATAAGATAAATTAAAATGTAGTATTCCATTCTCAATAGACAAAGGAGTCTTTAGAATGCTTTAGATTTTAAGCTCCTCTGCTGAATGTACAGCATGTTTTCAATATATACACAACTGTTTAGGAATACCATTTCTTCTGTGGAATGGAGATGTCATCATTAGGCTTCTCCTAAGACAGACCTGAGACAGGTACTCATGTACAAATGGCTTATTTGAGAGGGGATCCCAGGAAACGCCAATAGAGGAGTAGGGAAGTGCAACTGGGGAAGGAAAGGAGGCTGGTGGAATATGTTATTATTAGCCAGTGACTGCCATGGGTGCTGGAGCTGACATCTGCAGGGAGCCCTGCAGAGCACACTTCTCAGTGAGGGAGCTGGGGTATGTATGCAGTTCCAGGTGGGGGCATTACTTCCCTTGCACCTGTCACTTGCCTACATGAGCAAGCTAAGCTGGATAAAAAACATGATCAGAGAAAGTTCTTAGGCAGAGAAATGCTGGTGTGGCACTGAGAAGTGGAACCAGGTGCACAGAAGTGGTTAGGGTGAGGGCAATGGGTAAGGCACCAGCAGCTTCTGCCGCAAGAGGTTCCCTATTTCTGTTTGCTATTAAGAAAATCTGAACTGTATTATTGTCTATCTACCAAATATCAGACATTATCCCAGATGAGGATCTCAAGCTCTAGCTATTACATGGTGTTGAAGAGCAAGACCACCTTGGGGTTCTGTTCCCTGCACTGTCACTTCCAACCTGGTAGCCTGTGGGCAAATTACCTTTCTCCCTGCTTCAGTAACCTCCACACAGGGTTGTTTTGAGAATTAAATGAGATAGTAAACCACTAATTGCAGCATTGCCACATAATAAATGGTTCCTATTTTTTTAACTCATTTTTAAAAATTTGTGTGAGACAGGGTGTCGCTCTGTCACCCATGCTGGAGTGCAGTGGTGCAAACACAGCTCACTGCAGCCTCAATCTCCTGGACTCAAGTGATCCTCCTGCCTCATTGTACCATGTAGCTGGGACCACAAGAGTGTGCCATCACACCTGGCTAATTCTTTCTTTCCTGTGTGTGTGTGTGTGTGTGTGTGTGTATGTGTGTGTGGAGATGGGGTTTCACTTTGTTGCTCAGGCTGGTCTTGAACTCCTGGACTCAGGTGATCTTCCTGCCTCGGCCTCCCAAAGTGCTAGGATTACAGGTATGAGCCACTGTGCCCTAGCCTTTATTTTGAAATAATTATAGACTCGCAAGAATTTGCAAAAATATATGGAGTGGTTCACATGTACGCTTCACCCAGCTTCACCTAATGGTGACATCTCACATAAGTATAGTATATTATCAAAACCAAGAGGTGGACACTGGCAGAATATAATCAACTACACTAAAAACTTTACTTGGATTTCATCAGTTTTTGTATCCATTCATTTTTTTCTATTATTTTTACTTAATCTTCATAATAACCCTGCAGAGAAGATATTATGATCCCCATTTTACAGATGAGAAAACTGAGGCCTGGAGACCGTGATTTGATTGTCTGCTGTCACTCAGCTAGTAAGTAGGGGGTCCGAGACTCCAACCCGCATTTTCTGACTCTGAATTCCAAGTTCTTTCCACAAATAACAATTTAGCAAATTTGCAAGATATTTACTTCCAGACCTTTCCAAGTCTCTCCTGATGTAAGAAGGCTCTGGTATGTGTACTGTTCTTCCTCCTAAGCCCTTGGAAGGACTCCTTGCAGGCCAGCTGGGAAATGCAACATTACTGCCTTGCAGATGAAGCCAATCTGCAAATTTAAGTCAGACTTTGCTCTTTGAAGAGACTGCTGCCACACACACACACAAAATATATGGTCTTAACAGACAGCTGTTTGCTCTGTTTAGACTCTGGCTGTGCAATTGCTGCTGTCCCCCATCTTTTCTCCTTGGTGATTAATTTTGTATTAAATATAGCTCTTCTGCTGAAAAGCGGCACCTAGGGCTCTGTGCACAGTTAGTTCCACTTCCAGGTACTAGTAAACAACAGTAATAGAATATCACATCTCTCTGTAAATGATGTGCGTGGTTTAACATGGTGGTGTGGTGGTAAGTAATGGTGTTTATTTACTCTCTATTGATGGACAAAAAATATTTTTGCTGTCAATGTCGTTGTGGCATGAGACAGCACATCTATTCTCTAAGGAAAGTCCACTTTTTATAATTTTACAGAGACATTGGAATTAGAATTAAACTCAAATTCTATCATCACCTTTTTGGACTTTTAAAAGTTAACTCTTCCCGGCTGCATTTGCTTGTTTAGAAGATTGTGCCAGGTTTGTGGGGTAAAAGATGAGCCTGTGATTTGGACCTGAGACCTGCATACTGGTGAGACTACCAGGTTTTCTAACAAGCTGTCACCCAAAAAACTCAAGGCCTCGAATTCTGGAGAATGAACTTCTAATGCTGTTCATTTCCTTTCTTCTATTAGAAACAACCTGTAGATTACTGTTATCTCCAACTCAGCTTGATAGCTGCACACCGGGATTTAACTTTAGCCTCTAGAGGTTCTTAATAACCTTGACAGAATTGCAGGCAAATTATTAAACTGAGAGAGGGAAGTTTTCTTTTAAAAATTATATTCTGTCTTTCTAAACTGTAAGTGACAGCTGGTAATTGTGGGAAACAAGGGAAAGCAATTCTCCAAGTTCAAGGACCTTTTGCCAAATGACTTTTTCAAATTGGATTTCCATGTGGCTTAGAACTGTAATTTAAAAATACAATTTTCCATGAAATAAGATGTCCAGCGAGAGCTTTTGCAATTTGGTGTTTTTTTTTGTTTTTTTTTTCAAAGCATAGTTCCTGTAATAAAAACTATGTGAACCATTTCTACATATGTTTGAGTTATTAGCAGCTTTGAAAGAATGAGATGAATTAGTTACCAACTGCAAAAGAGACTTTTAAAATGGTCACTGGTTCTCCCAAAGTGCCATGTCTAATTTAGCTCACAGGTGCACTGCGGAAAAGCAGGCCTCGTGGCTTCTGTCTGACTAACCAGCCTGAATCCCAACATGTCCTGTGTTTCTGCCATGCTCCCAGCGGATACCGCTCAATCAGAGCATTAACCCTTTAGCTGTCTTTTCCCGGGCCTCAGAAGCAGCACTCCACATGGGTGGAGAGCCATGGAGTAGGTGGCCAGCAGATCTGATCCTCATGGTTGGCTTTAGCGGGATGCTGAGTTTTTTTTCTTTCCACAGCCCAAACTGGTTTCTAGGCTGCCAGGGCCCTCCATGGGCAAGTCACATGCTGGAGGTGGGGAATGCCAGTGCTCACAGTCTGGCCCATGGGGCCCAAGACGCAGTGACAAGAGCACGGGAGGCAGGACCCAGGTATCTAGCAGGTGCAGACGCACTGGTGGGGTGGCACTATGGGCCCTGGGATAAAATGTCATCACTAGATTGCATGGGTAAGGTCCTGGCAGAGGTCCACTGCATTGGAGCAAGTGCCCATAGCCTCACTCTAGGGAGACAGGAGTGGAATTGGTACATGGTCAGGGCATGGAGATTCTCGAAAGGCCAAGAGGGAATCCACACTCTGGGCATCAGGGAAGTGCTTTACTTTCCCCTAGACCTGGGAGGGGTTCAGGACGCAGGCTGAGGCTGCGGGTGGAGGGAGAGAGGTGGCTCTTTCCACTACAGATGGGGATGGCAGCTCTTGTCGTTCCTCACGGTGGAAAACAGCGGGATAGTCTATTCCCTTTGCCTCCCTGGCTCCCTAGCTACCCTCCCTACCCCTCCTGCTGGAAAGGCAGATGCGAAAAAGGCTTCCATATGCTTGCGATGGGTGCCTATTGCTCTTTGCTGAACCAGAGTGGGAAGCTCAGGTAGCTGCTCTATTGTTTTGGTTTTGGTATCCCCCACCTACCCCCACCATGGTTTAGCGGGGTAGCATTTAGGATGAGCCCAAGGACCACATGTTCCAAATGTCTGCTTCCCCAGGCCATTGGTTCAGCGTCTACATAGAATTCAAGATTGTTTCCCGGGGCCTAACACTGACCACCCAGAAAACCTTCAGTCCTGGATTGAAAAACGATCTTTATGGAAATGAGAAATCACGCGTCTGAAGTTTGATTTTCAACTAAACACATGCCCCTTGAGCCCTGTGTTAGTTCATTTTAACACTGCTGATAAAGACATACCCAAGACTGGGTAATTTATAAAGAAAAAGAGGTTAATGGACTGATAGTTCCACGTGGCTGGGGAGGCCTCACGATCGTGGTGGAAGGTGGAAGCCACGTCTTACACTGCGGCAGGCCAGAGACACGATGAGAGCCAAGGGAAAAGGGGAAGCCCCTTATGAAATCATCAGATCTCCTGAGACTTATTCACTACCATGAGAACAGTATGGGGGAAACCGCCCCATGATTCATTTATCTCCCACCGGGTCCCTCTCACCACACGTGGGAATTGTGGGAGCTCCATTCAAGATGAGATTTGGGTGGGGACATGGCCAAACCATGTCAAACCCTCTTGCTATTGGCATTGACCATCCCAGGCCGTGCCTACTCTTCTTTCCACCATGTAAGGGTTTCCACTTTCATTGAAGAATGGGGAGCCAGACCTAAGCCGAAGTCAGAGTATTTCTGGGGAGAGAGCTTATGGGGCAGGCATTAGGCCTCAGATTTTTTCAGAGTGGCCAGCTCCCTCCTTGTCATGGGGTGGGTGGGCCAGGCAGGCAGAGGACTTCATTTCTGGAGCTGAGATGGCTTGGGTTGTCTGCTCACATGCGACTTGAGTCCCCCTAACTGCTGCCTTCCCCTTGGTCCCTGCCTAAAGTTGGATGCGTATTTGAAAGAGGCCTCAGGTGTTTGGAAGGGGAAGGAGGAGGAGCTGTCATTACCCCTTCCCTGGGCTAGAGGCCCATCTTTCTGAGGGATCCTGAGTAACATAAACTCCCATCTTTGTTTTCTCTTCCTGTAGGTGTAGGAATGAAGCTAACTGACGTTGGCATAGCAACGCTGGCTAAAGGGTGAGTAGGAAAAACTGGAGTGTGCATCATTTAACACTGGGCTTACAGACACCTTCCAGGCAGACACTGTCAGGCTGAGGTGGGCAAAGTGAATTTCTTGACCTAACTGCGGATGACAAATGTTCTTGGGATGAATTCATTTCTCTCACTTACATAAAATATTTATGGACTTTGTTGTCACAGGGGAGCACGTTTGTTTCTTAACTTTGAAACAAATGAGAACTCTTGCAGACACATTTCAAGAGTAGGAGTACCATGGGGAGGAAATGCTGGCATTATTTGGATGCCTTTTCACTGGAATATTCCATTCTTTTACATTTAATATCTTCACTATTAAAAGCTTCTTTGAAAAATATTTTTTTGCAATTGAATGCAGTGAATTCAATTTGTATATTTCAAATTAATTTTTCCCCAAAAAGGACTTTAGGCAGCTCACAGACCCCCATGATGATAATCATAGGAGGCAATGTCTCTGGCAGAGCTGTGATTAGTTACTTGTTTTTGATGATGGCTTTATTTTTCTAATATAGAGTGGTGCTTTGCTTAGTATGAGGCACACACAGAAGATATGCTATGATCACATTTTACTGGGGCATCTTTTTAACAAACTGCCCCTTCCCACTTCTTTACCTGGCTGCCACTGAGGAGAAAGCCAGCCATTTGCGGTTCTTGGTGAAGATGCAATTCCGTGTTGGAACCGCCATCGCCTTTGCCCGCTCCTGCTCTTCCTATGTACTGAGACCATCTGTAAGGGGGAGGAAAAGAGTGCTCATGACTTTTGGAAGGGATGGCTTCCATTTCAAAATGTAGGTTTTATTAGTATGAGGTATCGTAAGGTCAACAGATCAGGAGACAGTTGCCATTGAAAAGCTAGTTTGTTACTCACAGCTCCCAAGAGGGGGCACTACGCCACCAGGGGCCATGCTGGGAAGCACCAGGGCCGGTTGGGAGGTAGAGGAAGTGAGGGGAAAACGCAGGCAAAAATATTATGGTTTATTCAGGAAGGAATAGGTGAGGGAGGATAAACAGGCCTGGGATTGGCTAATTTGACATTTTCCAGCAGTCTCTAGGACACAGGACTGGCCCTAGTGTCTGGTACCTGCACTGGGGTGATTAAGGCAGGTGGATAGTGGCCCCAGTATGAGAGTCCACAGAGGAGGTATTAGGGATGTGGCTCTGGATTGGTTGATTTGCATATATATGAAAGGCTCTCTGGAAGGTGATCATTTACTATCTCTAGGAATATGGCAGCCCTGAGAGGAGCAGAGTCTCTCCAGGGCCAGTAAGGCCCAAGATGTCAAAGCATCAGAAACACAGAAAATAAAGTGGTGGGATGAATCCAGCTTACTTTCCCAAGGCTGAGAACAACTTATCCATGGGAGCTTTGTGGTTACTTCAGACCATCAGTGTCAGCCACGATCCAACAAATATGCTAATTTTCAGCTTCAATAAAGGACAGAGAGAAGTAGAGGGATCTGAAAAAGTAGGAAGGGGATCGCTCTTTCTTTTAACCTCCAGGTCAGTAAGTCTGATTCATGAAGTTCTCGCTGATTGCACAAAGCTTCCAGTTGGGTTTTAGAACCAGGATGCGGTTTAGACCTTTTCCCTGGGGTGGCTCAGTGATGATGAAGTTTTATGTTGGAATTGTCTCCAGGCTTCTCCCCCATGCTCACTGGAGACCTGGCTGGCATATACTTCAGGGAATTGGGCGTGTCCTTGGGCTTGTGAAGAGAGCGCGTTAGGAGGGGTTATGATGAAGTGGGGAGGAAGGAACGAGGGATTTAGAGCGAGACCCAGTTCGTACTGTGATGCTGCTGCTTCTGTTTCTCCTGATAGTAGCCTTGCTTCTTGGCATCGTAGGAATGTGCCTAGCCTACCTGATGAGGGGGATGAACGTCTATCCCAGCTTCCCCGTGATGGTACCATTTTATGCCTCAGGTCCTCCCATCCCATACACTGTAGCATTTATCCTGAACAAGTGTACCCATTTAGAAGATAAATTATATGGTGCCCTATTTATGGAGGCTTCTGGACCCCAGAAGGATTTTCCAAATGGAGCCTTCCTTTCCCGGCTCCATGTGCTCTGCAGAACCTTGCAGACACAAGCATCAGCCAGCCCTAATTTGGATCCTGGCTTCTCGTCATACCAGCTGTGTGACTGTGGACATGTGACTAAGTTCTTAAAGGCAGTGATGTACAGCATGGGGACACTGCGGCTTGCCCTGAGTATTCTACCAGTTAATCTACACCTAGCCCCTGAAACTGGAAGTGAGCTAGATAAATATTAGTTTCCCTTCCCTCCTCATGTCTTAGCCTGACACTAGAGTGGGCAAATTTCATGCTGTTATTTAGAACAACTCTCTACCAAAACAACGAAGAAACCTGTCCAAGAAGTTTCAAAAATGAAGGTGGTCGTGATTATTTAAGACATCTTTTAAAAGCAAGTCAACAGCTTCCAGGAACCCAGACCAACTGGGAGCTTCAAATGGTATATATTTTTTTTTTCTCCTGATTGAAAAAGAAATCCAATCCTTTGGTTTTGTTCTCAGCTTTAATATGACTTATCTGGCCTGGGACAGCTGCCCAAGACCCATTAGAAGCGATGATGGCTGGAGCCCAGTGCAGAATGCTGTCTATAAAGTATTACTTACTTATTGCCTTCCCACCCAAGGAGAGGCCAGGAAGCAGGAGCTGGGAGAGGAGGAGATTCTGAAGTGTTTGAGAGCTTTGGCAAGGATATTAGATCTTCTTTTCTTTTGTTTTTTAAAAACTTTTCTTTAAACTTTACCTTTTAAGCCACAGGTTTTTGTTTTTGTTTTTTGTTTTTTTTCCCCAAAAGAAATATATCTTAGAATCACAGTTTGAAAAACTGATGAAAAGGGAAAACTTCTCCAAACAGAGCATAAGGGGTGGTTGAGAGACCTCCTGGGAACCCCTCTGGAGTGGAAACCAGTGATCAAGTCCAACCTCCTCACTTCACAGGTGAGGAGGCATGGGGCATGGGCCAGCCTGCTTGCAGGCAGGAGACAAGAAATCTTTCCTGCTTGAAGTCAGCACCCCAAAGTGAAGGGCAGATCCTCAACGCTGGGAGGCCGAGGCACGATTGAAAAAGTTCTCCAGTGAATGTCAAAGCTGCAAAAGGGAGCTAAATCATGAGAACAGACTTGGAAAGGGCTCAAGTTCAACGACACTTTGCAGACAGGAAAGTCCAGGTGGGAGGCAAATGAGCCAGGGGAAGAAAGGAAGGCGAGCATCGCAGACTGCAGAGAGCAGGAGAGAAGATGGAAGAATAAGGGTTGATTGAGGAAGTTCTCTTGATTCTTAGCAAGCAACTCTACGTGAGCTTAGTTCATTCATAATGCAAAGGGACAGTCGCAAGTTCTGTGGGGGAGCTGGTACCTGGCAGGGCTCAGCTGGGGGAATAGCACCATCATAAGAAGCAGTGCTCTGTGTGTCATTAAAAAAAAATATTCCCATATGTCTCAATCAGGACCATATATTTGGCTGCTGACACCCCAGTCATGCAACCTGTTTTGCTGTCTTGTTCAATGAAGTCAAAGGTTATGGTCCTATTTCGGGAGTAATTAGTCTTAATCTCATCAAATAAAATAGAGAATTGTCATGACTTACTCATTTTAATTCAACTTTACTTTGTTGTATGTTCCTTACAGCAGGAGTATGTCATATTTCTCTTGGGAGCCAGAGATATAAATATGTCCGGAAACGCATCCTCTGTACCTCGGCCACCTCAATCTTTTGGCAAATGTTGGGTACAAAAATTTCAGATTACAAAATATGGCAAGTAAGACTGTCTTGACGTCCAGTAATCCATTTTCTAGATAGACCAAGATACTAACTGGACCATTGAACAAATTTCTGATTGGAAATTACACAAGGAAAAAATGCCTAATTTTATAACTGGAGATTTGGAAACGTAACCTAACCAACTCCAGACCGATCTAAAGCCACCCAGGCAGCGGAGCCGACCTGCAAACTCATGCTTCTCTCCAGCCAGTGGGGGAGTTCCTGGGGCAGGCGACGAGATTGCAATTCAACCACCAGAGGGCACCAGAACCAATCCTTTGCCCTTTGTAGTCTCCCCGGAAAAGCCAAGTTCCAGTTGCCAGATTGAAATAAAACAAAGAAAAGTACCATTAGCAGATTTCTTCCCTGGCAGTAAGCATTGGACCAAAATAAGATTAATATAGACAGCCATAAAGGGCACCCCTCAGAGTGGCTGCTAGCCAGCCTTGCATCTTTCCACCCTTGGAAGAAGGAACGATGAGGCTTAAGGATGAGGGTCATGTGTCAGGCATCCCTGACATGGAAGCCAAATTCCCGAGACCCTGAACAGAAGCCTGGATGATTTGTTCATGTAGCAGGAGGAGAGCTGCCTTGAGAAAGCAGGCTCCACTGGCGTCTGCGTGCCTAGCTCTGATTCTGGCCATGAAAAGGAGAAAAGATCAAAATAGACTCCCACACTCGGTCAAGCTGAGTTCCAAAAGAAAGGCTCTGCCCTCAATGCCCACAAGCAGGTGGAGGGGACGGCAGCCACCTGGGATGCTTTGCCCAGTCACAAGGCCGAGACACCGCCGTACCTGGAGAGGAAGAGCCAAAACAAAGCTGGAGGTGGGAAGAAACAATCTAATCCGAAGAAACACGCCCCAAGAATAGGCTTATGTGCATGAGTGGTGACTCTAGGCAGAGTATTTAAAGCAATGCATGAGTCTGCCAGGAGAGGAAACAAAGGGACTTTGGAACAGAATTCCTGAGGCCTTTTAAGTATGTCATAGCAGGGCCTTGTCACTGTAGAACACCAAACATTTCAGCCGAGTCCCCAATGCCAGGCGTCAGCAGACCAGTCTTACAGGCCTGTCGGCTTGAGAAAGGCAATTCTATGCCCCAGATAGCTCCTCTCCCCACCTGCCCCATGGTCACCTGTCCTGGAAGGCTGCCTGCATCCCATCTTCATCGGGTCAGGCTATTCTGTAGTAGGACCGACTGGCCTGCTGGCTGATTTATGCAGCCAGTCTTTGCCATTAAGGAAGTCTGGAGGCTGAAGGGAAGTCTGAAGGGAACAGTGGCGATTTTTGCAGTTGTTGGCAAGGCAGATCCTACTATAAGCAGTGCTCTCAGTGTGTAGGGGAGTCTCTCAGGCCCAACAGAGCCAGCAGGGACACGCCCCCTCCATGGAGGGACTAGCACAGCAGTCCCCTGGCCTCTGCCCAGAAGTCTTACAAAGGACAGTTCTGTTGAAGTGTCTGGAATTGGGAGCCACGGGTTCCTCCCACTCCTGACCCTATTCCCTAGTTGTCCCCCTGCCCAGTCCATTCCCAGGACCTGAGGACTCAGGGACAGGTGCTGCATTGCCTGTCATCCAGCTTCAGAGATGAGTCTGAACAGAGAGTATGTCTAGAGAAGCCTGGTAGATTCGAGATCACCCCTGCAAGACAGACTGGTGGCCAGTAGGAGGGAGACAAAGGCACGAGGCAGGTGCAGGGATGGCCGAGAGGGTCAGGGGTGACAAAGCCTGAGTGGACAGGACAGGGTGAAGACCAGAATAGACAAGAAAAGAGTTATCACTGCCTTCAGGAAGGTCTAAGCCAATGCGGTGTCACCAGGTGGGAGCCTGGTGACAGATCAGAGAGGGAATGTGCTGCTAAGATGCCAGCAACTCAACAAGTTTGTCGACAAAAGACAAGGAAAAGTCTAGAAGGTAGCTAGAAAAGGAGGTGTGGGGAATGTGTGTGTGTGCGCATATGTGTCTGTGTGCGTGTCTTTGTGTGTCTGTCTTTGTATGTGTGTGTGTACGTGTGTGTCTCTGTGTATATCTGTGTCTGTGTGTGTCTTTGTGTATCTGCCTGTGTGTGTGTGTGTGTGTGTGTGTGTGTGTGTCTAAAGAGACCCTGCCTGATTGAAGGCAGAGGGAAAGGAGCCTGTGGGAAAAGAGTGAGGAACGAACTGCGGAGTGATGTTCCAGAGCGGTGGGCACCCCTCGTGAGGATTCAGAGCTTGTCAGTATGGAAGACCCTGCAGCCGTCACTGTGCAACTTGGAGCACACTGGAAATGTGGCTTTGCCTCTCCCCACCCTCACCTCCACCCAGGGCGTCAGCCCAGCTGCTCCTCCGAATGGTGAATTCTCAAACAGCCTGTACCTAGTGGGAATGCTGGCGCACTTCTCCCTCACCTCAACTGCCTGCCCTGTGGCCCTGCAGAGCCTCCTGTAACCGCCCTCCGGGTTCTCCTTGCCTGTATGCCTAGACAGGACATGGCCGATTTATCAAGATGGGAATTGCAACAGAGAAAGAGTTTAATTCACGTAGAGCCAGGTGTATGGGAGACTGGAGTTTTATTATTACTCAAATCAGTCTCCCTGAAAATTTGGGGGTTGGTGGTCGGGAAGTAGGGGTAGTGCTGATTGGTCAGGTCAAAGATGAAATCATAGGGAGTCGAAGCTGTTGTCTTGGGCTGAGTCAGTTCCTGGGTGGGGGCCACATGACTACATGAGCCAGTTTATTGATCGGGGAGGCGCCAGTTGATCCATCAAGGGCAAGGTCTGAAAAACATCTCAAGCTCCAAGCTTAGATTTTACAATGGTGATGTCATCCTTAGGAGCAGCTGGGGAGGTTTAGAACCTTGTAGCCTCCAGCTGCATGACTCTTAAACTGTAATTTCTAATCTTGTGGCTAATTTGTTAGTCCTGCAAAGGTAGTCTAGTTCCCAAGCAAGAAGGGAATTTGTTTTGGGAAAGGGCTGTTACGGTCTTTGTTTCAAAGTTGAACTATAAACTAAGTTCCTCCCAAAGTTAGTTTGGCCTCTGCCCAGGAAAGAACAAGGACAGCTTGGAGGTTAGAAGCAAGAAGGAGTTGGTTAGGTCAGATCTCTTTCACTGTCACAATTTTCTGAGTTATAATTTCTGCAAAGGTGGTTTCACTCCCATTTGCAGATAAAACCAGCACAGTCCTTTGGGAATTAGAGCTCTGGGGCTTAGGACAGTGGGTGAATCTCAGGTTGCTTATTTGGTGAATGTCTACCTACAACGCCCCCTCCTGGGTTCTTTGTCTTCAACTCCAGTTTGCAATTCAGATACTAAGGAATGGACTGTGTGCTTCCTGCATATTCATGGAGATGGGACTCACATGACCTCAAAAACGGACGCATAGTAGATGAGTGCTTCTCCCCCTCCCCTGGGCTCCTCTCTGAGCTCTCTTCTTTGGGACTCCTGTCTCACAGAACCTCCTGGTTGAGGGTGCCATCAAAAGCAATGAGAGTAGAAACTGTGCAAATGTACAGGGATTCTAGAATATGTTGCCATCTGACACAGAGACCAGACTCATTGAAGGTGGGGCACTTCTGTCCTCCTCTCCCTCTCATTTTTCTGCAGAAGGAGGGAACTTTTTGTATTCTGCTTTTTATTTTCTTCCAGCCAGGGAGGCTATGAGGGAAGATAGGGCCAGGACTTGGTTTCTGTTGGGGTAGCTGGGACTGTGGCTTCAACTGAGGACTGAGGGAGCAGCCATAGCACTGGGCAAGAAGGGCAGAGAGTGCCGGAAAACAAGGGGAGAGGCTAGACTTTGATCAGAGGGAGATGGGGCCATCCAAGCAGTTGCTTGGCCATGACATGATCTGACCTGCACTCACCTGGACAAGGCGGAAAGCAGGGGCGAATTGCCTGGAGGCTCCCCTGACTGGCCCAGGGAGGGGTAGTGGTGGCTGAGATGGAATTTTGTTGAGATCAGTTGCTGAAGGTCACCTGCCCCAAGAGAAGGTCACCTTGTAGACATCCTCAGGGGACTTCTCGAGAAAACACAGATCTGGTTATGCTACTACATCCCCACCCTCAAAAATTCCATGAATTTTAAAAGTGCTTTTCAAAGTAATTATGTGAAACAAGATTTCTGTTGTCAAGTAATTTTGGGAAACCCTGGGTTGAATAAGTTTAGGGGGTTTCCTTTTTCTCTTTTTTTGAGACAGAGTCTCACTCTGTCGCCCAGGCTGGAGTGCAGTGGCACGATCTTGGCTCACTGCAACCTCTGCCTCCTGGGTTCAAGCCATTCTCCTGCCTCAGCCTCCTGTGTAGCTGGGACTACAGGCACATGGCACCACGCCCAGCTAATTTTTTTATTTTTAGTAGAGAAGGGGTTTCACCATGTTGGCCAGGCTGGTCTCAAACTGCTGTCCTCAAGTGATCCTCTTGCCTCAGCCTCCCAAAGTGCTGGGATTACAG
>NW_012111808.1:5895219-5909517 GCF_000951035.1 Colobus angolensis palliatus | reverse complement strand
GAGTGCAGTGGCACGATCTTGGCTCACTGCAACCTCTGCCTCCTGGGTTCAAGCCATTCTCCTGCCTCAGCCTCCTGAGTAGCTAAGACTACAGGCACATGGCACCACGCCCAGCTAATTTTTGTATTTTTAGTAGAGATGGGGCCAGGATGGTCTCAATATCCTGACCTCATGATCCACCAGCCTTGACCTCCCAAAGTGCTGGGATTATAGACATGAGCCATCACGCCCGGCCAGGAGTCTTCTTTAGTGTGAGACTTCATAGGGTCCTTGAAGAGCTGATGTGTATTTTGAATGTCCTAGGGACAAGGAAAGATACTATTATTATTATTATGATTATTTTGAGACAGGGTCTTTCTCTGTTGTCCAGGCTGGAGTGTACAGTCCTGATCACGGCTCACTGCTGCCTGGAACTCCTGGGCCCATGTGATCCTCCTGCCTCATCCTCCCAAGTAGCTGGAACTACAGGCATGCACCACCACACCCAGCTATTTTAAACTTTTTTTTGTAGGGGTGAGGTCTCACTATGTTGCCCAGGCTAGTCTTGAACTGCTGAGTTCAAGCAGTCTTCTCGCCTTGGCCTCTCAAAGTGCTGGGATGACAGGCGTGAGCTACCTCCCATACCAAACCTAGGAGAGATATCATATAGCATTTCTCACAGCATTTACACCACAGAATTTCAAAGACTCCTGTGGGACTGTTGCTCATGAGAACATATTTTGGAAATCAGCATGTCACAGGAGAAATGGCACAGCATGGCTTTGAAGCCTTTTCACATATCCTCTAACAGCATCTCCCCTCAGAACGCCTGCTCTTGCTCAGAACGTGCCTCTGAACCTTACCATGCTGTTCCCTCTGCCAGATAAACCCCAAGCTGTCTTTGATCTAGGAAATCTTGTAGGAATCTGCTCAGCAGTGTGAAAATGGCACCCTCCGGGTTTCCGCAGAACTTCCTCCCGCTGAGATGTGACAGCTTGCTCCAAGATGGCCGCTTTTGGGAAAGTGCCACTCTGCTTATTCATTAATCCCTTTTACTTCCCCTACGGTGTTTGGCACACAGCTGCTGCCTGATCAATGAAGAAATCAATGAGTACACATGACAAATGAAGGGTATGAGTGGCACTTCAGGAATCTCTTGCTGTTTCCAGGTGGAAACAGCTCCCCAGTGTCCCTCCCTTTCCACACAGGTGACAGTCTGTTCTAGCAGAGCCTAAGTCCAGCCTGGCTTTATTTTACACACACACATCACACATCAGACCAGGGCTTTGTTTCAATTCTTCACCCCCATCCTGACCTCGAATTCCTTGTCCTTGTAGCCATTCCCTCTGCATGAAAATTTTCTTCAGAAAGGATCTCAAACTCAAGGTATTCAACACAGCTTCTGGTTGGCATCTAATGGGTTACCAAAGTACAGGAAAACTTCTCAGTAGGTTTGCCTTGCCTGTCTTCATTTCCTTTATTAAGCCAGCCAAAATCTTTGGTTTCTCCAACTCAGCCAGGGCTGGAAGCTTCTGTGACTTTCCCCCACCCCTGCTGTCCAGGTGTTTTTGGAGCCAATACATTGTCCAGCAGGGTTGTGAGCGGATCCCAGAGAGAGAGCAGTCACCCTGCTGCTATCAGTTGGTGATTTCTGTGTGAGTCTGAAAGGCTATGCCATTCATTATTAGGATGAGAGGAGAGAGGAGTTGTTTTTAAGCAGGACATCAGCCTGGCACAGTTTCTAACACATAGCAAATCTTGAATAAATCTTTATTGAGTGAGGGCAGGACTGTGGAAACAGCCTCCATAGCTCCTCCCCAGGTGGGATGTTTCAGTGTGACTTTGTCAGGTTGTTTGACACTAACTTCATAAACATAAGATATACTTGTGTTCCAGTTTAAAGACATTTCCAAAGTCAAATAGGGATGAGTGTAGATCACTGAACACTTTGAGTAGTTTATCTCCTTGTTGCTCAAAGGAGAGGGAGTCCCTGGACCAGTGACATCAATACCCCTCAGAGCCTGGTAGAAATGCCATAACCTTCCACCCCACTCTAGACCCACTGAATCCAAATCAGCATTTTAACAGAGTCTCGAGGTCATTCGTAGGGACCACTCTCATCCAGGGGGGTATATAGTTGAGAAAAGACTATACTGAATGCTGTTCATATTTTGATTTTGTTTTGTAGAAATAGGGTCTCGCTATGTTGCCCAGGCTGGTCTTGCACTCCTGGGCTCCAGCAATCCTCCTGTTTCAGCCTCCCAAAGTGCTGGGATTACAATGCTGTTTAGTGGAGTAAATTTAGTGTTCCAATTCTGGAGATTGTGAGAGAGGATGGATAGATTCACATCCAAGAGATAGGCTAAAAAATTATACTAATTAAAGGTTAAGAATAAAAAGACCCATTTAGTAAAATTCAATAGAGTTAAGATTTTTTTAAATGAAAATATTTGAAAAAGATCTCAAATACAAGATTCTTTATTCCATTGTGTTAGATTCCTAGGGCTGCCATAACAAATGACCACGAATCAAGAGCCTTATAATGACAGAAATTGATTGTCTCACAGTTCCGGGGGCTGGAAGACTGAAATCAAGTTGCTGGCAGGGTTGGCTCCTTCTGCAGGATCTGAGGGAGGGTCTGTTCCATGCCTCTCCCCTGGCTTCCGGGTTTGCTGGCAATCCTTGGAGTTCCTTGGCTGATAGACGCAGCTCTCTAACCTCTGTCTCCAACATTCCCCCTGTGTGTCTCTGTCTTTTGTCATCTTCTTATGAGACACCAGTAACAGTGGATTGAGGGCTCCCTGCTCCAGTGTGACCTCATTTAAGAAATTCCATCTGTAATGACGTGATTTCCAGAAGAGGTCACATTCTGAGGTTCTGGGAAGGACATGACTCTGGGGATGAGGTGGGCAAGGATGCTGCTCAACCCCCTACATCTATCCAACATGAAAAAGATAGTGAGTTTCTTCAATGGTGATCCTGTTGGAGAGATGTCCTGCAGCTCCAGATTCAATCCTCGAGGCAGCAGGTGGCACATGTCACATGCAAGGTGGGTCACAAGCAGGGAAACCTGTATTTCCCATTGCTTGGGTAGAGGAGAGCTTGATGTCATTGAATTCATGTCCTTTGAATGAATCTGGAGTAATCAGTCTAAGAACACGAAGGGTGCTGCCCTATTTTTTTTCTTGGGCAAGGGCAATGGCCTTGGTGATGGCTGTTAGTTTGTGAGAACAGTGGGTCAAAGCAGCAGCCCAACATCCTGACTGAGACAGAGACCAAATTGAGAAAGGAGGAAGATTTGTAATTTCTGTAAATGCTAGGTAGCAAAAAAAAGTCTGCACCTGAGAAAGCTAGGGAAAGGGAAGTTCAACATTGTCTGACAGGCCAAGGTGAGGGTCAAAAATTAGAAAAAGAGATGTTCAGAAATGTGATGTGGAGACAAGAGCAGGACCAGGACTAGGTAGTGCTGAGGATGGGGCTGGTCCCCATTTATTTGTTCCCTCAACATTTATTGAAAAGTCTTCCCTGGACAGGAGTTGCGGGCATAAGGCAGTGTCCTGAGAGAGATGATAATCTGTGGAGAGAAGATGGGCACACGTACCCCTAACTCTGAGAGGGGTGTCTAGTTCTCAAGAAGATGTAGGGAGGAGGTTGGAGAGATGTCTTCTCTTGGTGTGGAGAGAGCCCACTGCAGCTGGAGCTTGAAGGTAGCTAGGGGCTGAGAAATGGTCTCCGAGACGGTGCGGAGCTCCCTTCGCTCTCTGGCCTCACCATGCCCAGGAGCAGCCATCCGAGCCTCTGCTGCCTGACTCCAGCTTTTCTGCGAGGGTCTAAAGAAAGAGGTTAAGTGGAGGTGGAGAAGGAGGCCGATTCCTGAAAGAAGTCTACCCAGGGGCTGCCTGGAAGTCATGCTCCTTTGACCCAGCTCAGCTTTTTCCATTCCAGAGGTGGAGACCATTAGACAGGGGCTCTCTTTTTACCTGGCATTAACACCTGCTGGCAAGGGAGTGCTTCAGGACGAAGCGGTGGTGATCTTTCTGGGAGGTCACAGTGTGAATTAGTTATTTTTCTCTGCAGAGACCAGATGTTTTCTGAATTTGAAAAGCCTCGAGGCAGTCCTGATGCAAATGACCGGAACTTGTTTCCAATGTGCTCAGAGAGGGAAGCTGCCCCTGCCCACGCGTGACATTCCCAGTTTGAGGAGCTCAGAAGTTGGTGTGAAGCGACCCGGGTGCCCCCAGCGGCAGGTGGGATTAAGCCATCCATCCTGTCTGACGGAGCAGGCTGCGCTGGCCCCACGTCCCACCAAGGAGAGAGTGCGCAGGCACACAGGAAACGTTGTCAGGCTGACATTTCAGCCTTTCAGGGAGCTCCTGCAGAGGAAGATAGAGATGTAAAAATGATACCATTAGCAGTAGAAGATTTCCCACACTGCCAGACTCAACTCCTTTCTTTGGTTGACCTTTTCTTCAATGAGAAAGCTTGGCTTTTAGAAACCAAGTCATTTTTCACAAGGCCATGGACCGTGGGCTCCCACGGGCAGAGCAGGTCCCCTGCCAGGAGGAGGAGGGGCAGCTGGATTTGTAACAGTCACGGCAGGGTGGAGCTGCAGGCTGCTGCTTTAGCTTCACAGAGGAAGGTAACCTTTCACGCCCTTAAGAGCTTAAAACCCTGCTTGGGTTGCATAGGGAAAAAACTCTCCCCATTCAGTCCAGGTGTGTTGACCTTTATAGTTTCTACCAGCCAATGAAGGAGGCCTGATTTCCTGAATCGTATCAGCTACAGAATCCGCATCACACCAGCATTACAGACTTCTTTTTGCCAGTTTGCCTTTGGCCCTATTAAGCAACCATGGCCAGCACTCTCTCCCACCGGGCAGGGCTAGTTTCGTGCATGTGCAATTTGTGCACAGGACCTCACACTCAGAAGGGCCCTGTGTTTGGTTTAATGCTCTGTGCTTGTTGTCTTGAAATTCTTAATACTTTTTGAACAAGGAGCCCTTGTTTTCGTTTAGTACTGGGGCCTACATGTCACTGGTCCTGAGTGCCAGGCACCCTTTGCCCCTATCCTTTACCTGGAAAATCCCTCAGCTTTGACTCTCAGCTTCAAAGTCTCTTCCACAGGAAGCCTGCTCATCAGTTGCATGAGTTGTAATGTTGATAATTATAACAACGACATGATCAACATCATTTGACTCTTTACTGTGTTATGCTCTGAGCTACACGGTTTCTATGGATTTTCTCATTTCATCGCCTCAACAATCCTATGGGCATTATTATTAATATTATTATTATTATTTGAGACGAAGTCTCACTCTGTCGCCAGGCTGGAGTGCAGTGGCGCCATCTGGTCTCACTGCAACCTCTGCCTCCTGGGTTCAAATGATTTTCCTGCCTCAGCCTCCTGAGTAACTCGGACGACAGGTGCCCGACACTGCACTCAGCTAATTTTTGTATTTTTAGTAGGGTTGGGGTTTCACCATATTGGCCAGGATGGTTGTGATTTCTTGACCCCGTGATCCACCCGCCTCAGTGGGCATTATTATTATTCACACTTTGGACATCAGGAAACTGACAGAAACTAAGCCCACCAATTATTGTCCAGGCTCACCAGCCGGCAATGCTTCCCCTGCATCGTACTCATCATATTTCATTGTAATGATTCGATATCTGTCTTCTCACTGGACAACATGGGTCAGTGTCTTGCACGTTCTCTGTTGAATCAGTAGCCTCAAGCACAGTGCTTGGCTAGGTGCGCTCTAGAGAAGGGAGGGAGGAAAGTTACTGTCCCTTCCTCCCATGTGACTTTATTTTTAAAGTACACAGCACTGATACAGGTCAACACAAGAATAGACAAATGAAAATGCATTCTGAACAACCACTAAAATAAAAGCATCCCACTCTTTTTTTCAATCATCCTCTATTTGTTGAGTTTCTGCAGTTTACTAAGCACTGGACTAGGTGTCGGGGTACAGTGGTGAGCAAAGAGGGTTGACCTCTGTCATCACGGAATTTACAGTGAGTGGAGAGATAGAAATTAACAATCTGATCCACTCACAGATGTCAGACTGTGTGTGTGATCGTGCCACAAAGAGGAGGTGCACAGTCCAGGAGAGTCTATGACAGGGGGATGTGACTTGGTTGGAAAGGTCAAATGAGCTGAGAATTTAAAGTGAGCAAGGGCTGGGCGTGGTGGCTCATGCTTGCAATCCCAGGACTTTGGGAGGCCGAGGTGGGCGGATCACCTGAGGGGAGGAGTTCAAGACCAGCCTGGCCAACATGGTGAAACCTCAACTTTACTATAAAAAAAAAAATTAGCCAGGTGTGGTGGTGGGTGCCTGTAATCCCAGCTACTCGGGAGGCTGAGGCAGGAGAATCACCTGAACCCGGGAAGCAGAGGTTGCAATGAGCTGAGATTGCGCCATTGCACTCCATCCTGGGCAATAAGAATGAGACTCCATCTCAATAAATAAAATAAATAAATAAATAAAGCGAGCAGGACTTATCTAGAAAAGAGAGGAAGGAACATCCCATGCAGGGGAAATAGTGCAAGCAGAAACTTTTGGGAGGAGGGAGCTTGGACACTTCTAATGGCTGAAGAGGTCAATGGGTTGGGAGATGCAGCCAGACAGTGCAGGATCACAGGCAGGTTCAGGAATTTTGTCTTCGTTTTAACAGCAATGGGATTGTAAGCAGGAGATGACATGACTTATGTTTTGTAGAGGTTACTCTGGTGGCAGTGTGGAGAATGCATTGATGGGGAGGGGCTGAGTGGATCCAATGTGGACCTTATAGGTTTATATATGTGCTGCTTCAAAGTGTTTATCCCCATGGGATTCATGTTGAAGGAAAATTCCTTTGACAAAGGAGCTCATCTGTGGTGACAAGGAGGACCCTTGGACATCTCAAGGAGATGCCACTTATTGGGGAGGGTATGTGGCTGGCACTATGTTCACCTGGCCTCCTCCACACTCTGTGAGGAGCTGTGACTGGATTAAGTGTGTGCATGGGATTTGGGGATTTTCTGGTGACTGGCAGGAAGACATGCAGGGTCACTGTTCTAGCTACTAAACAAGCTGCAATAGCCTACTACCCTTTGACATTCTGCCCAGAACCCAGGGCACCTTCAACCAGTTTTTTGATGGATCTCTTGTTCATTTGCAGATAGTTGGGGAGACGCAGGGGCTGGGCAACTGTTCATTCAAGGAGCATGCTAACCTACCATAATTGGGATGCGAAAACATGGCCGTTTGTAATTTAAGCATTTAAATGTCCCAGCCAAGAGGAACAACCCCTGAAACTACTCCTGGCCAAGGGGTCAGCATGGACCCTTCTAGAGTCTACTGGAGACAAAGGATCTGCCAGAGACAAAAATTCTTCTCCTGGGGACAAAGTGGGCTGCCAGGGGGGTGACTCTGCTGTAGGAGAAAGACTCATACAAAAAACTAGCCGGGCGAGGTGGCGGGCGCCTATAGTCCCAGCTACTGGGGAGGCTGAGGCAGGAGAATGGCGTAAACCCGGGAGGCGGAGCTTGTAGTGAGCTGAGATCCAGCCACTGTACTCCAGCCCGGGCGACAGAGCAAGACTCCGTCTCAAAAAAAATAAATAAATAAATAAAGTAAGACTCAGAGGGCTTCATTCTAATCTTGTCTCTTACATCAACTTGCTTTGTTTTCTTGGGGTAGTCTCATGACCTCTTAGCCTGAATTTCTTCAACTGTAAATTGAAGGGTCTAAACAAAACAATTTCTTTTGATTCCAAAGTTCTGAAATTCTTTATTTAGAAATTCTAGGTGGGATGGGGTGGTTTTCAATCACTAAGAGATCTATGTTTTATCAAAGTAGCCCAGCACTGGTCATTGTGGCTACGAGGAGCAGGGCAATAAAATGCTGGTACATTCCAACCGTGAGCAACTGGGACCCTTGGACACTCTAGGGCCTCTGAACTTCACTGTACACGCCAGCGGATCTTTGCTCTTACTTAATTCCACAGTCTTTGTTTTTTTACCCTCACTAATAGTTGTGTCTATCCTGAGGCCATTTTTTTTTTTTTTTTTTTTGGAGACCGCTTTGTCGTCCAAGCTGGAGTGCAGTGGCACGATCTCGGCTCACTGCAACCTCCACCTCCGGGGTTCAAGTGATTCTCCTGACTTGCCCTCCCGAGTAGCTGGGACTACAGGTGCGTGCCACCACATCCAGCTGATTTTTTTTGTGTGTTTTTAGTAGAGACGAGGTTTCACCATGTTAGCCAGGATGGTCTTGATCTACCGACCTCGTGATCCGCCTGCCTCGGCCTCCCAAAGTGCTGGGATTACAGGCGTGAGCCACCGCACCCGACTCTGTGGCCATTCTTACCTAAAACTGAAATTCATATATGTTCCATGCACCATTAGTTTCCCCTTTCAAGGTTTTGTTTCTAAACTGATGAAAGTATCCTGTTTTTAAAAGCTGTTTCCTTCCACCCAAACTCACAGGTACAAAGGATTTAAAGGCAACTGTTCCATGACCTTCATTGATCAGTTTAAAGCACTACACCAGTGTAACAAGTATTGCAAAATGCTGGGACTGAAATCCCTTCAAAACAACAGCCAGAAACAGAAGAAGCCAAGCACTGGGAAAAGCAGAGTTCAGGCAAACACTATGGCAGTGAAGAAGACAGGGCCTGAGACCCCAGGCGAAAAGAAAACCTAACATCCCCGGTAAACTAATGGTCACTGGCTAGCAGCACACAGTCTTGCCAGGGAAAATCTGAGGCCACACAGGAGAGAATACACAGCCTGCAGAGAGTGTGTGGCAATCCTTATTCCCAGCTGACTGTGCGCCAAATGCCTCTAAACCCATCACCTGCTGTCTTCACTCAAATTATTTCAGAACAGGATTTGTGACCAGGTTTATGGGGAGATTGAATCGACGATCGGTCTCAAAGACAGTCCATTCTTTGTATACACGTTTAGCGTTTTTACCACCCTTAAGTCATGTGTCTATTTGTGTATTTGCACGTGGTTGTGTTGTCAAGGACTTGGTGCTGAGAAGAGTCTGTTCACAGCCAAAATTATTCCCAGCCCCATTCCTGACCTGGGATTTCTAGACACATCCTGCTGTGATGTAAACAGAAATCACGAATTCGCTCACTGGGTCAAGTTGTTCCACTGGTGTCTAATATGCTATTGTTGCTGGAGGTGAGTTCTGTAACGTGAAGCCTTTTCTCATCATTCACACAGCCACTTACAATTTTCTGTTTAATTAAATTCATATTTAAACAAAAAGTGTACGATGCGTGTCTCATTATAGACACTTGTTCTTTAGAATGTGTGCCATATTTTACATTGTTCCGGGATTTAGTTGTTTCCTAATATATTTCCTAGAGCACAAAATATTTGCATCTGTGTTTTTCCCTCATTCTTACATTACAACTCAGGTTCCATCGCTTTCTACTTTGTTCCTTAAACCCAAGCCGCCTAAACCCAGGGCTGACCCATGGTGGATCGCGCCACAAGATGCACACTAATCCTGGCGGGGGTGCACCAGTTCACAGGGATCCTGGCATCTCTAACCACTCCCAGCCCTCATTCCACTTGAGTCTCCTGACGCTCGGAGCCTCCTTCTCTACCAGTTTGGATCATGCCCAGCCATAAAGCAGGATGGTTGCATCAGTGAAATGTGAAATTGGGCAAGAGCAAACCATACAGTAGCAACTCAGGGATCGCTTTACGGACCCCAAAGTGCTTAAGAACGTCTGCTACCCCAACCATTTGTAACAAAAACATTGTTGTTTCATTAATGGGAATGTTCATGGTAATGTTGTTTCATTAATAGACTTTTTCAGAATGGCTTTAAATTTACACAAAAATGAGCAGAAAGTGTGGAGATTTCCCTTGTGTCTCCTCACCCTACTCTATGATCTTCGCCTGTTGCAAACATCTTGCATTAGTGTGGTATGTTTGTTACAATTGATGAGATAATATTGACACTTTTTTTTTTTTTTTTTGAGATGGAGTCTCGCTCGCTCTGTCGCCCAGGCTGGAGTGCAGTGGGGCGATCTCGGCTCACTGCAACCTCTGCCTCCCGGGTTCAAGCGATTCTCCTGCCTCAGCCTCCCGAGTAACTGGGACTACAGGCACATGCCACCACACCTGGCTAATTTTTGTATTTTTAGTAGAGACGGCGTTTCACCATGTTAGCCAGGAGAGTCTCGATCTCCTGACCTCAGGTGATCCACCTGTCTCGGCCTCCCAAAGTCCTGGGATTACAGACATGAGCAACCGCGACATGTTGTTATTAATTAAAGTTTATAGTTTACATTAGGGCTCACTCCTGGTGTTGTACATGCTGTGGGTTTGGGCAAATGTATCGTGACAGGCATCTACCATTATAGCAACATACAGAATAATTTCACTGCTCTAAAATTCCCCAGTGCTTCACCGATTCATCCCTCCCTTCCCCAACCCCCAACCCCTGGCAATCACTGATCTTTTCATTATCTTCCTAGTTTTGCTTTTTCCTGAATGTCATATAGCGGGAATCATACATATGTGGCTTTTTCCATAGTTTTCTGTTTCTTAAGGCAGATTTCATCTGCTGGCTAACAGCTGGGAGAATTGTAGGGCCACCTCTGAGCAGGAGGACGGATGCTTCGCAAATCTGAATGGGCACGGGAATCCCTGGATCTTGGGAATATGCAGGTTCTGATTGGGTAGGTGTGTGGTGGGGCCTGAATTCTGTGTTTTTGTGAAACTTTCTGGCGATCTCCTGTGGCTGCCCAGGACCACACTCAAACAGGCAGTCTAGACTATGGGCAGGAGGGCCCCGAAATGCTGAGAGGAGTACCTTGGCTCCTGGAGTTCAGATAGTCTGGCCAAGGGAAGGCCCGGCTACTTCTGGGTTCTGACATGTGAGGCAGCAGCGTGACAGCAGGACGGAGGTGCCATGTGAGGCGCCCACCACAAGCAATGCTGCCAACACAGAGATTTCTGTGTGCAGCCCCCTCACGGAGGGGTGGTTGGCTCTCAGTAGAAGACTCCTGGCTTCTTCTACTTTAAAATATACTATTCTTAGCCAGCCGCAGTGGCTCACGTCTGTAATCCCTGCACTCTGGGAGGCCGAGGCGGGTGGATCACTTGAGGTCAGGGGTTCGAGACCAGCCTGGCCAACATGGTGAAACCCTGTCTCTACTAAAAATACAGAAATTAGTTGGGTGTCATGGGGGCGCCCATAATCACGATTGCTGAGGCTGAGGCAGGAGAATCACTTGAACCCAGGAGGCAGAGGTTGCAGTGAGCTGAGATCGCACCACTGCACTACAGCCTGGGCAAAGGAGTGAGACCCAGTCTCAAAAAAGAAAAAAAAATATATATATATATATTTGTACTTTTTTGTATTTTTATGCTTAGAGAATAGTGTGTGTGTGTATATATGAAAAATCCCACTTGTGTTTCCTTTATTATCAAAATCTGGTGCCTGAGAATAGTATATAGTATATATACACTATATATATATTATGTATATATGGTGTATATGTATATATAAGTATATATTAGCATATATAGTATATATACTATTGTGTATATATACAATAGTATATATAGTATATATACTTATATACTATATATACTTACACATATATAGTGTATATATACACACACAATGGTAGGTGTATATATATATACACACACACACACATACAATATACTACTATACAAACTATACACACTATACTATACACTATATACTATACACACTATATACTACTCTCAGGCACCAGATTTTGATAGCAAAGGAACCACAATTGGGATTTTTCTTTTGTAAAGGGATTTGAAGGAGAAAATACTTCATTTAGTCACGTGTCATCTTTTTCAGAAAATCTGCCCTTTCTAGGCTTTCTGCTGAAGTGGTTCCCATGGCTAATAGATTATAAAATGCTCATTTTTCTACAAGGCAGCCTATAGCCTGCTTTGCCCACAGAGATCTTACAGATGTGTTTAGCATTGAAGTTCTAGAAAGTTCCAAAATAGCAAAAGGTGCAGGGAACATTTGATGGGAGTCATTATCTGTGTGTCTAATCATCTAGCTGTATCTCAGTGTGGGTGCGACCAAGGCCTTCTTGACAGACTAGGGTACTTCCTTGGGTAATGATTTGTAATTATCAAAATAATGTCAACACAAGTCTGAAAAATTAAAAACAAATTACAGAAAGGTATGAAACGAAAAGTCAAAGCCATCCTGTGAAAAGGATGAAAAAGCCACCCCATTTCCCCTCCAGCTGGCCTTGAATCTTCATTTGGAGAGACAATGGAGGAAAAGGATTTCCTATTCCCAGATTTCATGTTTTGCAGTCAGCCCAGGGTGCCTCTCTTGGATGGAGCCATCCCAGCCTCCTTTCACAGATGCTTAGACGTTTTAGAAGTCCCTTCATTGTTTATTGTAACATGATTTCATCTGTTTAAAAACATTTGGGCCGGGCACAGTGGCTCACTCCTGTAATTCCAGCACTTTGGGAGGGCAAGGTGGGCGAATCACCTGAGGTCAGGAGTTCAAGACCAGCCTGGCCAACATGGTGAAGCTCTGTCTCTACTAAAAAAAACAAAAATTAGCCAGGCATGGTGGCAGGCGCCTATAATCCCAGCTACTTGGGAGGCTGAGGCAGGAAAATTGCTTGAATGTGGGAGGCGGAAGTTGCAGTAAGCCAAGATTGCACAACTGCACTCCAGCCTGGGCAACAGAGCAAAACTTCGTCTCAGAAACAAAAACAAACACAAACAAACAAACAAACAGATTCCCCACGCGTTTGGAGGACAGGGACAGAAGGAGCTCTCATAGTTGGATCTGTCCCAGCCAGGGAGCGTAGGGATGGCCTTGTGTATGGTCACGGCCATCTGTCCAGCCATCCATCTCCACCTGTGTTGAGATAAAGTGCTCTTTTCCTTGCCCAGACAAATAACAGGGTGAGCGTGGAGTGGGCTCTCTTACACCAACGGTGTTGTCCTAGAGGCTCAGAAATGCCCATGCTTATTGACGTTGTTTTGGTTCAGTTTGGAACACATCCAGTTCTCTTGATTTTCCCATTTGTCTTCATAAATGTGCTGTGTTAGGAAGACCAAATACAATGAATGTGCAACCCAGGGACTGGGCCAGGAGGCCCTGTGGATCCAGCTGGGGACTGTGTCCCTTCCTGGTGCCTGCAGGGTGGTCATTTACATATATGACTTAGTCTCCGGCAGGGCTCAACCATGGAGCTCCCTGATGGGCGGATCAGAAAAACAAATTAAAGCTTCACTACAGCGGGCCTGTGTTTTCAACAGCACATTTCTCGCAAATGAGAATGGCAGGGAAATGATGACTTCTTGCCAGTGGGCATCCTGTCTGGAACGTCCTGGTTTTGGATGCATGGCTGGCTAGCTGGTATTCATATCTCATGTTCTTTTCTTGTACCAATGCCTCTCAGTCACGCCTCTGACAAGCTTCATAATAGCAGGGAGTTTCAATAGAGTTTTATGATAGAGAATGCCCAAAGAAGCAACAATTATTTTCTAATTATAAAGTGCTCTCTCTTCTATTATAAATAGACATATGGTTTTGTGTGTGTATCAGGCATGTGCTCAACTGGATGCAGCTGGGAGGGGCCTACCAACAACCCGGTCTTGGCTTGTTTTCCTGGTGGTTGTTCTGCTCCTTTTGACCACAGATGCCAAAGTGAACAGGACAGCATTTCTCCCCCATTTAGATCTGCAGATGTGCTTGAACTTAACTACTTAAAAAAAAAAAAAAAAAAAAGCAAAGAGACACAAAAACCTCTCATGCCTCCCAGCACAGGATGTATCTTCCAACTCTTTGCTCTGGCAGACCTGAAACCCTCTGAGAGCCTGCTATTGCTATTTTGTAAAAGCTGCGAGGCAAGATGGAAGCCAGTTTCATCTGTGAGATCACTGGGCACAGCCTTCAATTTCACGATGCGATGAACAAATATTTACAAGCACTAATGGTGCCAATACATCAATCATTTTTAAAATTCTATTTTCCATGAGGCCCACACAGTCCCAGATAGAAATCATCTCAGAGACTTTTTCAAAAGTCACGTGGTTTTGATTACATACAATCAAGAAAAGTCGATCTATCAGCTCCCATTGCAGGGCCCAGAAGCATCAGAGATCATTCTACTGAGACACCTCACCTCCACTGCCCGCTTTGCCCTGGCCTTTCCTCTTTCATGCGCCACCACATCCAGCTAAATTTTGTATTTTTCGTAGAGATAGTATTTCCCCATGTTGGCCAGGATGGTTTCGATCTCTTGACCTCGTGATCCACCCACTCGGCCTCCCAAAGTA
>NW_012111808.1:5861220-5894789 GCF_000951035.1 Colobus angolensis palliatus | reverse complement strand
TTCTAAAGCGGGAAGGCAGCATCGTGAGACTAAGGTACCTAGTCTCTGAATAAAACTGCTCCAACTAGTTTTATTCAATTAGTCTCTGAATCAAACTGAATCAACTCCAGTCTTGATTCTGACACTTACCAGCTATGTGTGTTTGGAGAATTACTTAATCTCTCTGCTTCATCCCCATGCTGTTTTTAGGTAAATGCAGCTTTGATCAATAGCTCTTCCAGCTTCCTGCTGCTCTTCCATCTTCCATCTTTCAGAAAAAGGAGAATTTTGAGCAGGGAATAAAGGAAGGTAAAAGATCAGCAAAGAGAAGAAAGGAAGGTAGCCGCTATGGGGTGACTCTCAAGAACCATTGTTCAGAAGCAAGACTAAGAAGATGTTTCAGGCCTGAAACGGGAGATATTATATCGAGCCACGAAGAAGGAGGAGCAGGCTGGGGGCATACTTAAGGCAGGGGCTTTTCTGATTGGTCAGGGGTCCAGGCTTATTTCTGTGGACTTCACAGGGCACTGGGGTTCAGCCACGGGCACGGGCTGAACATCTCTGGAAGCTGGAGAGCATAGTACTTGCCCAGACAGGAGGCAGGATGGAGGAGCAGAGAGCAGGGTTCCTGACCACAAGAGGCATCTCCGGACCAACAAGCAGGAGAGGGCACTGGGATACCAGCAAGGCACAGGTCTAGAGGGGCCCAGAAGCAAATCCTGAAAAGGCGTGAATGACCCAGTGCAATGGACTAAATGTCTATGTCCCCCATAAAGTGCATATGTTGAAATCCTCACCCCCAAGGTGATGGTATTAGGAGACAGGGCCTCTGGGAGGTGATTAGGTCAGGAAAGTGGAGCATTCATGAATGGGATTAGTGCCCTTATAAAAGAGGCCCCAGAGAAACCCCTCATCTCTCCCACTATATGAGATAACATTGAGAAGACACCATCTGTGGTCCAGGAAGCCAGCCCTGTCCAGACACCAAATCTGTCAGTACCTTGATCCTGGGCTTCTCAGCCTCCAGAATGGCGAGAAACAAATTTCTGGGTAATTTAAATTACCCAGTCTATGGTATTTTGTTATAGCGGCCCAAACAGACTGAGATACCCAGAGACAGAAGGGAGAAAGGACAAAGCAGAAACCAAACTGGGCTGATCCATTCCAGCATCTGGAAACTTCCTTCTTGACAGAGCCTCCTCAGGGGTCTACGGGGTAGCAGCCGGCTGAAGGGGGACGCCAGAGAGCAGCTCGTGCTAGGAAAATCCAGGCATCTCTGTCAGGCAGATGCGTTTCAGCTGTGGGAGTTACTGTTCGCAGGTAGCCTCAGACATTTCTAACAATCAAAAGAAATTTTCACTTTAAAAAGTTGGTTCCCTTGGCACCGTTATGGCTTCCCAGGAGAGAGTTTTGGCTTGTTATTACTTTTTTTTTTTTTTTTGAGGCGGAGTCTCGCTCTGTCGCCCAGGCTAGAGTACTGTGGCCGGATCTCAGCTCACTGCAAGCTCCGCCTGCCAGGTTCACGCCATTCTCCTGCCTCAGCCTCCCGAGTAGCTGGGACTACAGGCGCCCGCCACCTCGCCCGGCTAGTTTTTTGTATTTTTTAGTAGAGACGGGGTTTCACTGTGTTAGCCAGGATGGTCTCGATCTCCTGACCTCATGATCCGCCCATCTCGGCCTCCCAAAGTGCTGGGATTACAGGCTTGAGCCACCGCACCCGGCCGGCTTGTTATTACTTATGTCTGTGTTTGCACATCTTGCTAATAGTGCCTTATGATATGCTCTTGAAGATCAATGCAGTATTTACTATTGTTTCTAAGTCTGTGTTACAGGAAATCAATAGGTCAAACAAATCCCTTGCCACAGCAGACCAGGAGTTTAAATTAGGTGTGGTTCTGTGTCCATGAATTACCTTCCTCCTCTCTCCCTCCCGGTGGTGGGCTTGAGACGAGGAAGAAAAACCACCTCGCACAGAACTTAATGAGATGAATCTACTTGCCCCTACCTTTTTCTCTGCCCTAGCAATTCCACCTCCTAGAGCCCCAATGCCCTGTATATTCATTTTATGTAGCAGGTGGCATCCTGAAAACCCCAATCAAGCAAAATTCTCTTCCATCAAGCCCTATTTTAAATATCTTGGAGGAAGAGGAGGCTCCTCCTTAGAAAGATCCTTCTGGTCAGTTTGAATCGTGAGGTTAGGCTAGCCATCATGTCTGGGGATACTGGGCGTTATCTTTGGTCCTTATGCCAGTATTTTCTAAAGAATAAGAAGTTTTAGGCCAGGCATGGTGGCTCGCACCTGTAATCCCAGCGCTTTGGGAGGCCAAGGCAGGTGGATCTCTTGAGCCCCGGAGTCAGCATCAGCCTGGGCAACATGATAAGACCGCATCTCTAGAAAACATAAAAAAATAGCCAGGCATGGTGGCATGTGCTTGTAGTCCCAGTTACTCAGGAGGCTGAGGTGGGAGGATGGCTTGAGCTCGGGAGGTCAAAGCTACAGTGAGCTGAGATCACACCACTGTGCTCCATCCTGGGCAACAGAGCGAGATCCAGTCAAAAAAAAAAAGAGTAGTTGTAAAAGGCAAATATGGCATTTTTCATTGAATTACTGGAATAAGCATCTCAGTTTTTACTTTTATTTGGCACTTTTCCGAAACTTTTTTCTTGGATCTCTTTTTATTTTTTATATCTTCATTCAAATGTCACTTTCTCAAACAGTCCTTGTCCCCTCAACCCACTACATCAGTCTTTCTAAATCTTAGCTGGGCATTGGACTATCAGGGAGTGTCAGAAAATAATGATGCCAGGGTCAGGCACAGTGGCTAGCATTTTGTGAGGTTGAGGAAGGCAGATCACTTGAGGCCAGGAGTTCGAGACCAGCCTGGGCAACATAGTAAGACTCCATCTCTACAAAACACCAAAACATTAGCCAGGCATAGTGGTGTGTGCCTGTAGTCCCAGTTACTCAGGAAGCTGAGGCAGGACAATCACTTGAGCACAGGAGTTTCAGGCTTCAGTGAGCTATGCACTCCAGTCTGGGTGACAGAGCAAGACCTTGTCTCAAAAACTAAACAAAAACAGAAAAGAAAAGAATGATGCTAGGCCCCACTCCAGAGCTTCTGGTTGAATCGGTCTGGGATGTAACCTGGACATAGAGATTTTGGACTGATTTTTAATTACATTGGGTGCTGGGATTTGGTGCAACTTTATACAGGGAACTGGCTCATGTAGACCCCTTGCTTATATTCAAGTTGCATGTAGCTATGGCCAAAGCTTACAGAAGTATTATCTCCATCTTCACCAATCTTTCCCTGAGATTTGGTGACATAAGTGACCAGTACAACACACATGGGGATACCTCCGTTTAAGTGCTTATCCTTGACCAAGTCACCAAGGAAGAACTCCAGGCCCAGAATTCTGGAAAAGGAATAACTAAAGCAGTTATTTAGATTTTTATTTTTTTTTTTTTTTGTTTTTTTGAGACAGAGTATCTCTGTTGTCCAGGCTGAAGTGCAGTGGCACAATTTTGGCTCACTGCAACCTCCACCTTCTGGGTTCAAGCGATTCTTGTGCCTCATCCTCCTGAGTAGCTGGGATTACAGGCACACACCACCACACCTGGAAAATTTTTGTATTTCTAATGGAGACGGGGTTTCCTCAGGTTGACCAAGCTGGTCTCAAACTCCTGTTCTCAGGTGATCCACCCGGGCTTTAGCCTTCCAAAGTGCTGGGATTACAGGCATGAACCACCGCGCCTGGCCTAAAGCAGTTATTTAGATACAAAACATTCCAGGGAAGAAGCCTACATTCAAACTTATTTTCCTGCAATGTCCAGTTCTGCCAAAATGCAGGTGATACAAAGAACATCACTTTTTAAATGTCAGGAAGTACATTCCTTGCAGATCCAGGCCTGCTCATGGGTACAATAAACTGTTGCTTATGTGATTTGAGGTCAGGGCACCAAAATGCTCCACTATCACAAAACGCTCTCTTTATCCTTTGGTCACAAAACCCAGAAAGTCAAACTTCTGGGTGGAAATGTTGTATCTCAAGAAACATGACTCTTGCGATGCAGACTTGCCTAGGAGGATAACTCCTGCATCTCTTCCCGTAGATTACCAGACAGCATGGCCCTAAGAGTGGTGGTGGCGGAGATGTTGGTGCTGATTACCTGATGCTGGCCTCCTTCATTTGTAAGGAGCTGTTAATCCTTCCAAATGTGGATTAAGGCCGGGCGCGGTGGCTCATGCCTGTAATCCCAGAACTTTGGGAGGCCGAGGTTCTGGGATCACCTGAGGTCAGGAATTCGAGACCAGCCTGGCTAAAATGGTGAAAGCCAGTCTCTCCTAAAAATACAAAAAATAGCCAGGTGTGGTGGCATGTGCCTGTAATCCCAGTCACTCCAGAGGCTGAGGAATGAGAATCACTTAAACGCAGGAGGCAGAGGTTGCAGTGATCCAAGATCATGCCACCCTGGGCAAAAGAGCAAGACTCTGTCTCAAAAAAAAAAAAAAAAAAAAAAAAAAGTGGATTAAGCAGTTAAAGCTTGGCAATAATTCAGGAGAATAATTCAGGCATCTTAGTCCCACTTTTCCAAATGAGGGAACTCCATGCAGAGATGTTCAGTGAGTTTACCAGGAGTTGTTCATGACTCAGTGGCCAAGCCAGCATCTGAAATCACATCTTCTGACTGTTGGGTATTTTATCCCTCACTCCATCTGCTAGGAAGGATATTTTTGTTGATGCACCCCAAAGATAAGCCCCAGCAACCTCTGGGAAAAATATCAAAGCACAGGAGGGGATACCCAAAAGAGACTCCCCCATCCATCTTAGCTGACCTCTCCTTTCTCCTAGGGTCCTACTGTCACTACCCTCAAGCTGGCCACCAACCTCTCAGGCCCCAGAGCTCCAGCCCATTTATTCTCTCTGCACTGGGGATGAGACACATGTCAGGTCACCCCATTACTTAACATTGGATTTTCTGTGGTGCTTATGAGATGTTTCATCAAGTAACTTTAATTGGTTCTAATTTTATCCTTTCATCCTTATTGCAGAGCAGCTCAATTGAATTGTCACATTCATGCTCAGACAACTAAAAAGCGAATCTCAGAGCTTTTATATAACATATATGCATGTATTTATATCATCTGTAGATTCACATACAATGAGCAGGCCTTTGTGCACAGCATGAGGGGGTGATTCAAAGGTCGTTACTTTCTCCCCATGTTGTGAGTTGTTTGTACAGAGCTGGCATCTTGCCCAGACAGGTTGGCACTTGTCTTAGTCTGTTTTCATGCTACTGGTAAAGGCATACCAGAGACTGGGTCAGTTATAAAGAAAAGGAGGTTTAATAGATTCACAGTTCCATGTGGCTGGGGAGGCCTCACACTCATGGCGGAAGGTGAGGGAAGAACAAAGACACATCTTGCATGGTGGCTGGCAAAGACAGAGCGAAAACCAAGTGAAAGGGGTTTCCCCTTATAAAACCATCAGATCGCATGAGACTTATTCACTACCATGAGAACAGTATAGGAGAAACCACCCCAATGATTCAATTATCTCCCACCCACAACATGTGGCAACTATGGGAGCTACAATTCAAGATGGGGTTTGGGTGGGGACACAGCCAAACCTTACCAGCACTCTACAGATCTAGCCTGTGTGGGGTCTGGGTGGTGGGTTTCCACCACCGTTGAGGGCCTCTCATACCCTGATGCAGCTCTGAGGAAGAGGGTTATCGCCTTGGCCATGTGGCACTGGAAGGGGCCCAGTCTCAGCATAGGGGCGGGGCGTCTGAACATCCTCTCCTGGACACTCCACGGGTCTGAGCAGTCAAGCTGCCACGGAAGTATCACCCCACAGCACCCAGGTAAACAGTGAATGTAGCTTCCATCAGGTTGGTGCAAAAATAGTTGCGGTTTTTGCCATTACTTTTCATTGCAAAAGTCGTAATTACAATAAAATTCTAACAAATGCTCCACAGCAACCACCCAGGCCTCCAGGGTGTGCCAGCATCCCCACGCCAAAGGTTCTAACGTCCTACCTTTTCCCTGTGCTCTGTGCTGCGCCTGGCCCTGTGACCCTCCTGTGTCTCCTCCCTGGGCAGGAAGAGAAGCTTCCGTGCTCTGCTTCATCCTTGATTCCAAGAAGCCTGTTTTGGGAAAAATAATTTTAAACCTTCTGTACTTTGTTTTGTGCTGTCTTTTCCACTCCTACTATCCATTGCTCCTCAAGGCTATATCACATCTCTGCTCCCGAGTCCCAGAGCAGTTCATATGAGGAAGAGGGGAAAAAAGAAAATCACAAATAACACAATTCCAAGCCATCATCTTGCCTCAAGCGCCATTTCAACCCTTCACAGCCCTGCTCTTGCAATTGCATCTGCCAGGAATGCCCTGCCTTCGCTTTGCCCCAGGTCACATATTTCACTTTCTCCAGCCCCGTTCTCGGGTCACCTTCTCCGTGCTCCCCTGCACATGCGCTGGGCATGCTTTGATTATGGTGCCTCCATGCTGTTCACGGGGTCTCCAGAAGACATCAGGGGTTGTCCTGGGTCAGGTTCCCTCAGAAGCAGAGCCGCTGACAAGGGTTTGCATGCCAGCTATTTATTTGGGAGGTGATCCTAGGAAGCACAGTAGGTGGGGAAGAGAGATAGAGGAGGAGGCCAGCAGCCTCTAGAGGGGCTACTACCACGGTGGGCCCCTGGGACCCATGCATGCCAGTGAAGAGCATGCATCTCACGGTTTCTCCCCGGGAGTGAGGCTCTATGCACTGACCCCCGTCCATCACTGGAGGAGGATCTGGCACTTTTGCCACCTGTGCGTAGGCAGAGAGGCTTCTGGAAGCCAAGGCAAGCAACAGGCAAAGAGATGCCAGTCCTGGTGGGGCAGTCAGGCTGCCTCGGCTCTGCAGGCGGAAGGCCTAGGCAGATACGGGCGAGCATATTATGAGCTGCCTTTCAGGGCCAGGATTATTGCTTGTTTATTCATATGTGCATTTCTGTTGCCCCATTGAGGCCCTGATATGCTGTGGGTACCTATAAGATGAAAAGAACAAAGACAGGACAAGCAAACAATACAAAAATAGCTGCCTGGAACCATTAGCCAGAACGAGGGATGTGCAGAAAGCCTGCTAGACGATGCACTGTTTTCCTCTCTCTAGAAGCCTGTCTTTGGAGTTTCTCCACATCTGGGTATCCCATCAGTGGACTGATGTTTCATGGCTGAAAACATTTAATTCTATTTTTTTAATGTATAAAAATCAACAACAGGCCAGGCGCGGTGACTCATGCCTGTAATTCCAGCACTTTGGGAGGCTGAGGTAGGTGGATCACTTGAGGTCAGGAGTTCAAGACCAGCCTGGCCAACGTGGTGAAACCCCATCTCTACTAAAAATATATTTTTTTAAAAAATTAGCCAGGCGTGGTGGCGTGAACCTGTAATCCCAGTTTCTCAGGAGGTTGAGGCAGGAGAATCACTTGAACCCAGGAGGCAGAAGTTGCAGTGAGCCGAGATGGCACCACTGCACTCCAGCCTGGGTGACAGAGCGAGACTTCGACTCAGAAAAAAAAAAGAAAAAAAAAAAACCACAAAACAATCAATAACAGCGAACAAATCACATTAGCTGGTTCAGAGAAGAGACCACAGAGTGTCAGGGAAGGGCAAATAGCCCTGCACCATAAGAATCCAGCTGGACTTGCCTAATATGTAGGAAATGAACACCCCTCACTACTGCTTCCCTTAAATAAGGGCATTATGCTTGCATGAAAACATTGATATTATGTGTCTCTCTATTCCCTGCTACCTGAGAATTCCAGCGGACTTGCTCACCATGACAGGCCACAAAAGCACAAACAGGGAACACAGTAGATTGCCTAAGGGCTCTTCTGAACCAAGGATCACCTGAGAGGTGATAACTGAAGCCGTAGCTTGGAGGTTCTTTCACCTAGATCAAGCCATGCCTGAATTCTACATACTCCTCATACTATTCAATTAGGTTAGACAATAAATTCCTTTTTTGCTAAATATACTTGAAGCTGGGTTTCTATTCCTCATGACTCAGAGTCCAGATTAACCCTCCACTCACTCTTTGCAGAAACAAAATTCCTCCTTGTCACAGCAGATCTCTGTTCTCTCCAGGTTCTACCCCCTAGATCACTGATTCATTGTGAAACCTTGAAAAAAGTGCCCACCTCTTTATAACTTTAAACCCCTCCCCAGAATCCTGGTGACTTCTCTGATTAGTCTCTTTCTGTCTCTCTCTGTCACCCCTACTCATCTTGACCACCCTCCCTACCACCACCACTACTACCCAGTCAAAGAAGGAAAGTGTAGACACAGCAGTTTTTATGAATTAAATACCTTACAGCTTTCTGGGAAAGTTCTCTCCTAGTTTTGAGTCTAATATGGTTCTGTAGCACAAACCCCCCTAAATCATTCATCCATGAACATCCAAGGAAGATTTTTGTGACATTGTAATGGTTAATTTTATATGTCAACTTGACAGGGCCACAAGACGCCCATGTATCTCCTTAAACATTATTTCTGGTACGTCTGTGAAGCTGTTCATGGAAGATATTAGCAATTAAGTTGGTAAACTGAGAAAAGCAGCTGACCCTCCCCAGTGTGGGTGGGCCTTGTCCAATCCATTGAGGGCCTGAATAGAACAAAACGGTGGAAGAAGGTTAGATTCCCTTTCTGTCTGACTGAGTGAGCTGGGACATCAAGCTTCAGAACCCCTGATTCTGAGGTCTTCAGATCAGATTAGAATTGACCCCATTGACTCTTCACCTCTCAGGCCTTCCAGCTATGCAAGCTGCTTTCCTGGGTCTCCAGCTTGCAGACAGAAGATTGTGGGACTTCTCAGCCTCCATCATCATGTAAGCAATGCCTTATAATACATCTATTTATAGAAATATCTTATTGGTTCTGTTTCTCTGGAGAACTCTGACAAATACAGAAATGGACTGATGGCTACTTCCCCAATCTTCATTCTCTCTATCCAATATCCATTTCCCACTTCTTCCTTAATAACAGAACCCAATATTGCTCTCAATGGCAAGGTGCTCAGTTACAATACTGCATTTCCCAGACTCCCTTGCAGTTGACGGTAGTCATATGTCACAGTCCTGACCAATGAGCTCTCAGCGTTTAAGTCTCTGGTTGGGGCTTCCAGGAGCATTCCTTAGAGAAGATTAAACAAGAGAGCAGCTACTCTTTTTTGTCCCTCATTCTTTAAGTTTTTCCTTCCTGGGACATGAATGGGACAGCTCTAGTAGTTACCCTGTGGCTCTGAGGGCCACCCTTCTAGAGTGGTCATCTAGAAGGAGCCCAGATTGCTGAAGACATTGTGAGGCCGCTGGTCCAGTTCTAGGCTCTCGGCTTTCAGATTTTTTATTTTAGGATATTAAAAAAAAAAAAAAAAGCAGCTCTATTTTCTCTAAATAACTTGTTACTTGATATGCACTTCTATGTATGCCATTCCTGTCTAAAATAAAGTTCTCTAAAAGTAGATCTACCATTTGATCCAGCAATCCCACTACTGGGTATCTACCCAAAGAAAAATAAGTCACTATATCAAAAAGACACCTGTACATGTACGTTGATTGCTGTACAATTCACAATTGCAAAGATATGGAACCAACCTAAGTGCCCATCGACCAAAGATAAAGAAAATATGGTATATATACACCAAGGAATACTACTCAGCCATAAGAAAGAATGAAATATAATAACTTTTGCAGCAACTGGATGGAGCTGGAGGCCATTATTCTAAGTGAAGTAAGTCAGGAGTGGAAAACCAAATACCACATGTTCTCACTAATAAGTGGGAGCTAAGCTATGGGTAAGGAAAGACATACAGAGTGATATAATGGACTTTGGAGACTCAGAAGGAGGGTGGGAGGGTGAGGGAGAAAAAACTCCATATTAGGTACACTGTACATTACTCAGGTGATGGTTGTGCTAAAGTCTCAGACTTCACCACTGTACAATTCATTCATATAACCAAAAACCAATTGTACCCCAAAAGCTACTGAAATAAATGTATTTTAAAAAATAAAATAAAGTTATCTAAGCCATTCAAAACAGAATGTATTGCTGATGCTTTTTTTTTTTTTCTTTTTCTTTTTCTGAGACAAGGTCCTTTCTGTCACCCAGATTAGTGTGATCATGGCTGTAGCCTCAACCTCCCTGTGCTCAAGCAATCCTCCCATCTCAGCCTCTCAAGTAGCTGGGACTACAAGTGCATAGTAGCCACCACACCATGCTAATTCTTTGTTTGTTTATTGAGACAGAGTCTTGCTCTGTTGCCCAGGCTGGAGTGCAATGGCACAATCTCAGCTCACTGCAACCTCCACCTCCTGAGTTCAAGCAATTCTCCTGCCTCAGTCTCCTGAGTAGCTGGGATTACAGGGATGCACCACCATGTCTGGCTAATTTTTGTATTTAGTAGAGATGGGGTTTCACAATGTTGGCCAGGCTGGTCTTGAACTTGTAACCTCAAGTGATCTGCCTGCCTCGACCTCCCAAAGTGCTGGGATTACAGGTGTGAACCACTGTGTCCAACCCAATGTCTTCTTTTACTGCAGTGGTGCTGGGTGTTGGCTGCACATTAGAATCACCTAGTGTGCTTTAAAAATGTCAGTGCCTGGGTACCCCTTAGAGATTCTTATGTAATTGGTCTGGGGCATGGCCCAGGCCTTGGGATTTTTGAAAGCTCTCAGGGTGCTTTTAATGTGCAGCCAAGGCTGAGAACACACTGCTCCTCTCTTTTCCAAGGTAGAGTAATTGGCTAATTGATTCCCTCATCACTCTCATTAAACACTAATGAGAACTGCTGTGTCCCAGGCTTACAGCCCAGCGGCTCTAAACTTGAGCAGGCATCAGAATCACCTGGAGGATTTGTTAACACACAGATTGCAGGCCCCATCCCCACAGCTTCTGATTTAATGGGTCTGGGGTGGCCCAGGTAATCTGCATTTTTTAAAGCCGTTCCCCGCCCCGCCCCCAACCGGGTGCTGCTGGTCACTTTCCTGGGGTTGTGGTTTTTTTTTTTCTTTTTTTGCCTCCCACATCTTCCTTCTGTGTTTTCGTCCTGCTCTCCCACCCTCTTCTAGGTCTCAAGGGCTGTTTGCTTTGCTTTACGGTTTACCTGCTATTAAAAACAGCAAAAAACTTGTTCCCTTTTAGAAGAATTTTAGGCAGTGGCACTTGAGAAACTAAGCCAGGACTCTTCTCTCCTTTAGGTCTGAATATAAGAATTTCCACTTATCTTCCAAGTCTCCACTTGGACGTCACCTCCTCCAGGAAGTCTTCCTTTGGGCTCCCAAGCCTCTGCCCTCAGGGCCCCTGGCACTTCCATCTCCTCACATTTGGGTGTAATTACTGTTTGGACGAACGGAGGCAAGATGGTGCACTTCCGGGTTCTTCATCCCCCCCTCCCAACTTTTCCCGCGCGCGCGAAAATGCAGCCGGTGACCCGGGAAGGTGCAGACCAACTGGGCATGCACCAGGTGACGTCAATCCAAAGAGACCAAGATTTACCTGGTCGCACCTGCAGACCGCCCCCCGACACGCCCGTGCCCCGCCTATTGCCCTCCCACTCCTAGAAAAGCCGCTCTCCGCCAGTGAGTCACGCGGTCTTCCTCCAGCCCCACTGAAGTCGGGATGCAGGAACCCCGCCCCAGAGCCCCACGAGGGGGGGACTCTGTCGGCCTTCTTTGCCGGAGGCCGACAGACTTCTTCCCCACACCTTAGGTTACCAAAATAAACTTGCAGTTTTGCTCCTACACTTGCCTACCTGCTGGTTCTTTTGTGCTCGCTCGGCTGGTCTTAGAAAAACAAATCAGTTGGTGCCGAAGAAAAACAAATCAATTACCTAGTTGAATCTCTAGTCTCCTAAAGACAGGAACACATTTTATCTCCATAGGCCCAGGACCCTGCACACGGTGCATATGCAGTAAGAATTCTCCTGCATGAAAGAAAGAGGGTGTCTTGCCGGGCATGGTGGCTCATGCCTGTAATCCCAGCACTTTGGGAGGCCGAGGCGGGTGGATCACCTGAGGTTGGGAGTTCGAGACCAGCCTGACCAACATGGAGAAACTTTGTCTCTAAATTTTGTATTTGTAAAAATACAAAATTAGCCGGGCGTGGTGGCACATGTCTGTAATCCCAGCTACTAGGGAGGCTGAGGCAGGAGATTCGCTTGAACCTGGGAGGCGGAGGTTACCGTGAGCTGAGATCGTGCCGTTGCACTCCAGCCTGGGCAACAGGAGCAAAATTCCGTCTCAAAAAAAAAAAAAAAAAAAAAAGAGGAGGGTGGCTTTGGGCAGGTTGGGCCTCTGCTGTAGGGGTGGATGAGCTGGGATGGTCTAGCCAAAGAGGCCCAGGGGCACCCCTTCCTGGCTAGTTCCCTTGGAACCTGAATACAGCTCACAGCTGACCCCTCCTGCCAGAAGCTTAGTTATATCCTTATATTTCCCAGCTGGAACCCTAGCTCTGCCCTGGCCTCTCTAACCTTCCACACATCACTTGAAGAAGGCCAGCAGCTGCGTTTGCAGGTGAGCTTCTTGGAGTAATTCTCCTCCTGGAAAGGAAATAATTCTCCTACTGGAAAGGAAAATCCTCTCACAGCTGAGGCAACGACGCTGTCCGAGTTTCCTCCCTGCCAGTGACTTTCAGAAAGGACAGACTTCTGACACTTCCTCAGAGTAAAAGGAGAACCCCGAGTCTCCCTAGTGGGGCAGCCTCGCCTGAATGACTTTGAGAAATGAGCAGAGGACCTTGGCAGGAAATGAATCTCGCAGCACAGACACCTCACCAAATAGTAAACCAGGCCTTGGGTTCATTAAGAATGACGCACTTGACGCCATTCTGTCGGGGGCTGGCAGGCAGCTCTTCCCAGAAAAGCGTCTCTGCGATACAGGAGCCAAAAAAGTGTCTCTGTGATACAGGAGCTAAAAAGAAATTATTTAGGAGTTAATGAGGGTAAGGGAGTCCTTGGTAAGGGAATCCTTTTCATAAAAAGCAGCCTGAAAAATTAAGCTTCAAGCCTAGATAAGCAAGCTGGAAGCTTGCACAGGTGGTGCCAGCAGCTATGCCAATAGAAAAGGGATACCTGGAAGCCAGGCATATTCAACACAGAGGTTTCCTCTTCCCTTTCCTTTGTCACCATGTGTGCAGTCAATATGGTGCTGGCCAGGTAAAGACCTCATTTACATAATAAAAGATTAGGGTGGGATGGCCAGCCTCTCGGTGCCCTGTGTAAATGGCACACCTGGTCCAACCAATCCACTACACCTATGTAAATCAGACACCGCCTCTTCAAGCTCATTTATGAAAGCAACCACATCTTGCCCCAAACCCCGGGAGACCCATTCAGAAACCCCCTCCCTCTGCATGGGGGAGCTTTTCTCTTTTGCCTGTTAAACACTCTGCTCTTAAAGCCACTCTATGTGTGTCCGCATCTTCAATTTCCTTGCGTGAGACAACAAACCTCTGGTATTACCGCAGATGCTGCTTCAATGGCAGGGGGTTCAACCCAGCCCATTTCACTGCCTGGAATAAAACAGCCATGTGGGGGCAACCACTAGGGACCCTGCTCACTGTAGGGGAGTGTGGTATTTAGCCTAAGATTTCAGAATGTGGCAGAAGAGAGGAACCTTCCAGAGGTGCACAGAGAGCATCCTGGTGAAACCGGCTCAGGTATGAAGAACAGAAGAAATCACAAGGTACCAGCCAGTGGAAGGCACCCCAGGAGGGCCTGCCCCACAGATAGGAAGATTAACATGGTTTAGGCAAATGGACTGCTGTTGCTTAAAATCAGAGCACCTCGGCCTTTGGAGGGTGGAGGACCCTCTTGCAAATTGGGTGACGGCTCTGGACCCCTCCCCCTAGAAAAGTGCATCTATGCATGAAATGTCATTGTCCATTTCAGGGGTTTGAAGAATCATCCTGAGGGTTTTTCAGGCAGAGAAATGGCAGCATTTCAGGCTGGCATCTGGCATGAGAAATACACAGGGCAGCTGTTGAGACAATTAAGGACAAGGTGTTTGGCAGGAAACAAGGCCAGCTGGTGACAGAGACAGACAGTCACATAATTGTAACAGGATGGATATTGGCTAAAATGAAATATTGATTAACGATAGTATGGTCCAATGAGTGGGGACATAGCCTGGAGACATGCAAAAAATTCCTGCCGTTTCCAACCATTCACTTATCCAACAAATATTGTGACTGGCACTGTTCTGTGAGCTGGGGATACAGCAACACCCTTGTCCTCTTGTGTCTGACCTGCTAGTGTAGACACAGAAAATCGACAAGTAAGTGATGTCAGGAGGCAAAAAGTGCTGCAATGGTGGGGAAGGCTTCTCTGAAAGGAAAACTTTGAATAGAAACATGAATGAAGTGGCTTGCGTATATCTGGGGAAACGGTCCAGATAAAGGGAACAGCAAGCACAAAGGTCCTGAGACAGGAATGCGCTCTGCATGTTTGAGGAACAACGGGGATGAGAGTGGCGTGGAGTGAACAAGAGGAACAGGAGGAGGTGGGGTCTGTCTCAGAGATAAAGGGGATCCTTGAATTTTATTCCCAGTGAGCTGGGAACCATTAAAAGATTTTGAGCAGGAGAGTGACATAATCTAATTTAGGTTTTAAAAATGGGTCCCAGTGGCTCATGCCTGTAATCCCAGGCCTTTGGAAGGCTGAGGCAGGAGGATTGCTTGAGGCCAGGAGTTCAAGACCAGCCTGGGCAACACAGTGAGATCTCATCTATACAAAAAATAAAAACACTGACCAGGCATGGTGTTGCGCCTATAATCCTAGCTACTTAGGAGGCTGAGGCAGGAGGATTGCTTGAGCCCAGGAGGTCGAGGCTACACTGATCCAAGATTGTCCCACTGCATTCCAGCCTGGGCAACAGAGCAAGACCCTGTCTAAAAAAAAAATCACTTCCAATGGGAAAATAAATGGACAAAGTCATAGTCAACACTCTTGTGACTGTTATAACTAGTTATATCCCCTTGCCTTAACAGATAACTTATCTACTCTTCCTTGGTCCTGCTCAGTGTTCAGCAAACTTTTTTTTTTAAAGAAACAGAGAGTAAATTTTAGGCTTTGGGGACCACATGGTCTCTGGCATAACTGCTCAACTCTGCATTGGAGCGTGCAAGCAGCCATAGATGACAGGTAAGTGCATAAGCACTGCTGAGTTTCAGGTGATCAGCATCCCAGTTTGCCTGGGACTAAGGTTTTCCAGGACCTAAGACTTCCAGGGCTCAGCTGGGATAGTCCGGGCAAAGAAGGACAGTTGGTAACTTCCCACTGGGAAACTTCATACATGCGTTTCCTTTGCCTGAGAATTTTTCCCTACTTTTTTTTTTTTTTTTTGAGACAGAGTCTCACTCTGTCACTCAAGCTGGAGTGCAGTGGCACGAACTTGGCTCACTGTAACCTCCACCTCCTGGGCTCAAGCGATTCTCCTGCCTTCGTCACATGACACATGCTGCAGCTCGATCTTTAGGGTAGGAAAACCTTGTCTCTACTAAATACAAAAAACATAGCTGGGCACAGTGGTGCATGCCTGTATTCCCAGCTACTCGGAAGTGGCATCATGTTGCCCAGGATGGTTTCGAAACTCCTGAGCTCAGGCAATCTACCCGCCTTGGCCTCCCAAAATGTTGGGATGACAGGCGTGAGCCACTGCGCCAGGCCTCTTTCCTACCTTCTTACCTGGAGAATGGATATCTCGGGCTTCCTGTAAAGTTGACATATTACTTCCTGCATGCAACTCTCTTGTACATCACCCCTTTGTGCTTTCCTGCCCTAAAGGTTGAGCAGCAGTGTGTGTCGTGTGGCCCGCAGTGGAAGCTCTTCCCATTGGGAACACAGAGCTTAACTGAGACCATCAATGATCAGGCTCAGGAATCCAAATACAGATGCAGAGAGGGAGAAAGGCACTTGCAGCATAAGAAGAAACTGAAAGGACACCAAAAGGAGGCAGGCAGAGGCCATGAGGCAGCAGGGGCCATGGACCCCAGGATTAGCAGAAGACACGAGTAGGCAGCAGTAGAGTGAGCAGAAATAGTCAGCAAGGATGGAGGCAGCCAGGGTAGCAGAAACAACATAGAAATGGAGCAAATGAATCACCACCATGGTGGAGGCCAGCTTGATTGCTACAGACTTAGGGTGACCAGATGCCCCCATCTCTAACGTGCTCCTGAATACTGACTGCGTGTGCATTTTCCACGAAGTCCTGCCTTATGACCATTTGTGAGTTTCCATGTGATTTCTCTCCCCCTGCCATGTGGCCTCTTCTAAAAAGCTTACCCCTGCTCAGTGCCTTGTACATAGTAGGTATTTAAGAAATACTGTCATGAGAATGAATTATTTGAGATAATCTAAGAAAAAAATTGTCTTTGTAAACAAAATTTCCTAATATACCATCTGCATTTTGGGGTGGCTATTTGAAGCTACTTCCTTGGGGACATGTAGAGCTCCTGTGTCCATGTTTCACCCAACCCAGCAATATTATCCACTATTTGCTGAGCGAAGGCCCCATCTGAGATATCCTGAACTTACGCAGAGACCAGAAAAATCTCAGGCACAGATGGTCAGTGCGGGGGACTAGAAATTTAGAAATACAGTAGCTGGCACATCCAAACGAGTGGGAAATCACCTCTGACTTCTTTGTATCCAGCTGCAATTGGAAGCCAAGCGGAAAAACAGAACAGGATGTGCCACAGGGAAGACAGGCAGCCCTGAGAAACGGAAAGGACTTTAATTAGCTCTTGACTGCGCTAAATGTGCCAAAAAGTGAAAAGGAAGAGACTTGCTTTTTGGGCAGAAAAAGATTAGTTCTTGTCTGGTGTATTTAATGGGTCAATAGACACTCAACAGAACAATCACTTCCACTCCTTTCCCTCTCACCTCAAGCCTTTAAAAATGTGCTTTGGCCAGGCGTGGTGACTCACAACTGTAATCTCAGCACTTTGGGAGGCTGAAATGGCAGATCACTTAAGTCCAGGAGTTCAAGACAAGCCTCGACAACACGGTGAGACCCTGTCTCTACAAAAAAATTAAAAATTAGTCAGACGGGTGATGCACGCCCCTAGTCCCAGCTACTCAGGAGGCTGAGGTAAGAGGATCGCTTGAGCCCAAATTAGGTCAAGGCCACAGTGAGCCAAGATCGTACCACTGCACTCCAGCCTGGGCGACAGAGCGAAACCCTGTCTTAAAAAAACAAAACAAAACAAAAAAAAACCACTTTATCAGAATTAAAGCTTGAGTTTTTGCTATCAGGGAAACCCTTTATTCAATCCATTTGGAATACTTGGGGAGCAAGCCTAAAACCCTTTTGAAACATTGATGTGGTGGTGTGCGGGGACTAGCCTAGTACAGAGGGCAGTCTCCCAAGGAAAGTATAGCTTCAGGCTCAAAGGTAAATAGGAGAATGCTCACTTCAGTCCCAGGTGCAGGTCAGCACTGGCTTTTACCTGGTTCAAAAAAAGAAAAGAGATAGTCCCAGCTGAATTAAAGGCATCTTACCCAGCTCCTTGGAGAAATTAAAATTCTTCACATGCATGTGCGTTAACACACAGACACACACCTGCCCCCAGTCACTTGCCAAATAGAACAATGTGCTTCTTTTATTTAAAAGGTGATCTTTTTCTTCGGTGTTTGGCTGCATTTTTGAGAGAGAAAAGTCCCTACCAAATAAATTCCAGATTCATAGCTCAGTTGCTGTCTGGAGGGAATTGCTGGGGAACGCTTTGGAAACTTGAACGTAACTCAACCTCTGTCAAGGTGAAAATTCTTAACTTTGCTTGCCAAGGTCACAAAGTTCTCCTTCATTGGAGGGCTGCCAGGGTCACCACAAGTGCCAGAGTGCTCACCTCTTAGTAGTATTCATGCCTTTCTCACAAACCATAGATGGTGTCTTCTCCCTTTGGGTCCCATGGTACACCCCATATCTACTTCAAAGAACCTGCTGCTCAACCCTGCCATGACTCATTTGACTGTGTGTATCTTCACTGAGCCAGAAGCAACTAGGTTCTGGGGAAAGCATCACCTCTGTGAATTCTCAGTGACTAGCATGATGCCTGGCACACAGTAGGAATGCACAATTGAACGTTGATTGAGTAAATGAATGTGTGCAGGAGTGAATGCCAGAATCTGACTCATTTTTGCATCCCATGCACAGTGTTTAGATACCCTAAGTGCACATTAGTGTCACACACATCTTTTTTCCAGAGCACATTAGGAAGCACTTGGCTTCTTAAATTAAGGGAGGAATTGTGATCAGGCCCTTTAGGATCCTCAGTAACTATCTACATTTTTGTGAGCTTGCATGTGCTTTGAAGTCTCCCTTTTCTTCCTTTTAGAAACCTGGATATTGAAGAGAAGAAAGCAGATTCCCCCATTCTGCTACCTCTTCACAAGACCTGGGGGCTTCTGCCATGGATTTACGCTGAGCAGCTTTCTTGAGCCTGGCCCAAAGGAGGGGAAACTGAGGAGCAGTGAGGTGACCTTGGAGGAGGCTTTTTGTGAGGCAGCAATGGAGTAAACAGCATTAACCCAGCCTGCATTGTGAAGAATAACCAGCTCACATTTCTCCCAGATCCTTGGAGAAATTAAAATTCTCCACAACATCACTGGAAAGTGTACCATCCACTCCCAGTCCCTCAACAGATGCTGAACTGCTCATTATGCTGGCAAGTGGCAAAGCGAAAGCAGGAAGATGTTGGGAGACAATACTATGACAGCATTGTCTCCCAAAACAAAGAAACGCCCTTTATCCGTAACCTGTTAGAAGTTGAATCACCAAAATAAACCAGAAGGAAAGTTTTCCCAACAATAACAAAAAGGATCATAACATCAAAGACTCTGTGTTTCTTCACCTGGAAAGAAAAGAAGGGCATAATTAAAGCCTCTTGGCACGCTGTCCCTGCCTCTATGCCAGCATCTAGTACATGGAGGCATACATGTCTTTGTTTAAGCCTCTGTCCAACTCCTACATTGAGAATAGCTCATGGGAAGGACCTGACCTCATTCTTCTTTGGATCCCCAGATCCCAGTAGAACACCTGGCACACAGAAACACACAACCCATGTCTGCTCAGGGAACGGCTGATGAGGCAGGGGAGGGGAGGGTGAACGTGGACCTGTCCAGTAAATTCTAGAAGACCTAGGCTTCGATTTCCTCATCAGAACAAAGAATAGGCTGCTTTCCAGTTCTAGCATTCCTTTGTCTTCTGACTCGATGAAGTATTGAATCAGAAAGTATAGTTTTAAGAAGAGTTCAGAAAAATATGTAGATAAGCCCTTGATATATGCTAACTGCTATGTTATTTCACAAAACTTCCTCTGGGGCTGGATGGAACACCGGACAGCCTGCAAGTGGCAACTTTCACATTCAAAGTACACATTGTACTAAGATGAAAGGATTCATCGGTACTCCATGGTGTCATCCACAAAGCAAAGCTAGACTCAAGTGGCTTGTCTCCTGGGGAAGAAAACATGTCAAGGTGACTGTGTTCTCTGCTGCCCCCCCAGCACGAGTGTGATTTTTAACTGCACATCCAAGTGAACCTTTTCATCTTGCAAACCATATTCAGAGTCAATAGCTGTCCCCAGGAATGCTTTATTGGAAATGACTGGCAGTAATCATCCTGGGGAGGGAAGGGGAGATAAAAGCTAGTCTGGGGAAGGATGCCATCATCAGAGATTTGGAGCAGCAGGATTGTAATTAGAGGTAGAAAGGGGGAGAGGGAAGCTTTGCCTTCTATGTGTGCTCCTTAGAGATCTACAGAAATGACAGGTCTCCAATCCCAAATGCAAAATGAATCCAGGCAGCAATCATAATAAGCCATTAAATGAGCCAGCCTAGCAGAAAAGACACAGAATGCTGTTCACTGGGCTCCCTGTTTAATTCCACCTGAGAAAAGTCTCAGGGTGAGTGGGAGTGAAAAGAAGGAATATGGAAGACCCAGTCCTCACATTGTCCCCGAGTCTGGGAACAGTTCAGAACCTCAAGACTCTGGGTCATTTGGTGCCACAGAAAGTGGCTGGGTCATGTAGATGGCTGCTTGGTGTTGGGACAGTTTGTCCACCCTCTTCCTGACCCCAAAGCTACCACTTAGATGTTCCTTCTCTTTCATTTCATGATTACAGGGTTTTGCAATTTTCAGCTTTCTCCGCATGATGAACACTCACAAAGAGAGATTCTTACATGGCTCATCCCTCTCTAATTTACAGGTTTTCCCTCAGAATCCACTGACAAAGCAGATGGGGAGATGAGGATATTGATCCTATTATTGACCCAGCCTTTCCACAGATCCGACTGTGAAGCGTGAGATTTCACAGAATAACCAGGCCAAAGAAGGCTGCAGGTAAAGGATAGAACTTCAGACATTTTTTTTTTTTTTTTTTTTTTTCTGAGACAGAGTCTTGCTCTGTCGCCCAGACTGGAGTGCAGTGGTGCAATCTCGGCTCACTGCAAGCTCTGCCTCCCGGGTTCATGCCATTCTCCTTCCTCAGCCTCCCGAGTAGCTGGGACTACAGGCGCCTGCCGCCACGCCTGGCTAATTTTTTTTTGTATTTTTAGTAGCAACGGGGTTTCACCATGTTAGCCAGGATGGTCTCGATCTCCTGACCTCATGATCCATCCACCTTGGCCCCCCAAAGTGCTGAGATTACAGGCATGAGCCACCGTGCCTGGCCAGAACTTTAGACATAAGAGATCCATGTTGAGTTGTGATTGGAGGACCAGACGATTCCAGAACTCTTTAGACTCTGTTTTTCAAACCCATCATCTTTGCCCTGTGTTGTATGGATCAAATGAAACGGTGTGTGATACGGTTTGGCTGTGTCCCCATCCAGACCTCAACTTGAATTGTATCTCCCAGAATTCCCACGTGCTGTGGGCGGGACCCAGGGAAAGGTAATTGAATCATAGGGGTCAGTCTTTCCCGTGCTATTCTCATGATAGTGAATAGGTCTCACGAGATCTAATGGGTTTATCGGGGGTTTCCCCTTTTCCTTTTTCCTCATTTTCTATTGCTGCTGCCATGTAAGAAGTGCCTTTTGTCTCACGCCATGATTCTGAGGCCTCCCCAGGCATGTGGAACTGTAAGTCCAATTAAATGTCTTTTTCTTCCCAGTCTTGGGCATGTCTTTGTCAGCAGCGTGAAAACGGACTAACACAGTGTGCATGAGCATGATCTGTGTACAGCCCTCCATTAATGCCTGTTCAATTACAGCCTTCGCCAGAAAAATGCACATAAAAAGGAATGTCAGTGTCTCAATTATTTCAGGGAGTCTGATTCTCCTCTTGACAGTAGATGATGCCAGGAGGGAAGAAATGAGAGGTGGTAAGAGATGCGGGGCAGGCAAGGGTGCCCTTCCTCTTCTTCTTTGGACAGAGGCATCTCATGACCTTGAAGCCTTTGTAGTGTATCATACATGTGTGGGCTGCATTCAAGTGAGGCTTTCCAGCAAGGGACTCAGAATTATTTCACAAAGTTTTGCTGATTTCGCTCCCATATGGAAGACTGACAATGGTCCCGAAATATAATGTGAGCCAGTGGATGCCCATCTCTGGAAATAACATCAGACACATTTAATTTAAAAGTGTCCTCAATGCCTAGGACAGTGTCAGGCACATGGTAGCCTCTGCACATACTTATTTCATAAGTGAATGGTTGAATGATTGAATTTGTTTCTGATGGTTGATTTAACCCTGTCAACTTGATTAAACATGTACTACTTCATTTAGCCAAGTCTGAGGAGGGGCGCTTTAGTCCAACACAGACGAAACCTACTCCTGACTTTAGATGCCTCTCAGAGACAGAATGGGTTCCTAACCAGAGCACCTGACTGGGCCAACTGTCCCAGAAACTGCATGGGTCCCAGGTTTGCCATGGCAGCTCACACATGGTTCATAAAAAATTTTCTGATGGTAATTCACTGATGCAAGAGGAAGAAAGACCTAGTGTACGAATTCAGTAATCAGCCTAGTAATTGATTGAAATCAGTAGAAATTAAACATGTTCTAGAATTTCTGAAAGGTCACTGAAGCCATGTGTACGTTTATTAGAAAGTTGGATTTTTTAAAGATGAAAAGAGAAGGACCCATACACCTTAATTTTGTACCTATAAGCTTGCGGTCTGCATAACACAGATTTAGCCCAGTCTTAGCCTTCTGCATCTAACGCTTCCCTAACTATTCATTTTAACTCTATAAGCATGGGTTGAATGATTACCTGGTGCCTGGCCTTGTGTTGGGTGCTCTGAGGGACTCTGCAATCTTTTTATTTTCATTTTTTTGTGACGGGATCGTGCTCTGTCACACAGGCTGGAGTGCAGTGGTGCCATCACAGCTCGCTACAGCCTCGACCTCAAGGGCTCAATTGACCCTCCCACCTCAGCCTCTCAAGTAGCTGGGATTACAGGCACATTCCACCGTGCCTGGCTAATTTTTGTAGTTTTTGTAGAGACACAGTTTCACCATGTTGCCCAGGCTGGACTTAAACTCCTGAGCTCAAGTGATCCGCCTGCCTTGGCCTCCCAAAGTGCTGGGATTACAGGCGTGAGCCACCGCACCTGGTCTGCAATCTTGTTATTGACTTGGGAAAACAAGAAAATTCATCACCAGCTAAGGGATGTAACAACAGCATGTGAGAGGCAGGGTTCAGCTAATCATGTTGATTATGAATGCAAGAGAAGCAGACTTTATTCAGTAAGTACACAAGATTGGGAACAATTAGATGAACCTTCTTGCTCAAAGCAAACGATGCCAAGACATTTATCGAGGGAAGGATTGCCTAGTAGTAGCTATTTAGTGTGATAATGGCGTTTGATAGTTTAGACACAAACACCATTGTCACACTCCACAGCTCTGCTAAGGAAAATCTGCAGCCACGAAGGTGTCAACTTCACCTCCACATTCCACCATTGTCACTGACAATAGGGGAACCTTGTCAGCTCCACATATTGTGACCTGAGCAGAGAAAAGAAGCATCACAGGTGCAAGCATCTTGAGCAATGGGAAGAGCTGAAGACTTACAGATAAAGGCTTCTGTGTTCTGGAACAGTAGAGTAGTAGTAAAGGGGTCCACTGCCTGTGTTCCACTGCCACCCAACAAACCCCTTCTGCAAAAACGTCCTGTGAAAATGGACAGGAACTCTGTTTGCAAAAATTTTCTAAAATGGCTGAGAGAGAAAGAATCTCTAGAGGGAATAGATTTCCGGAAATAAATATTTACGGGAAGACCACATTATAAATGAGAATAATCTGACCGAATAAATGAATACTCTCCAACTCTTACCTCCTCACATACTTCCCAATCCATCATCAGTAAATGTGATCAATTCTGCAGTCTAGGAAAATTAAAATTATTTTATATGGGGATACAGCAGTTAGATGTGTTGTGATCTACTCTCCGTGCATCTATTGGATATAAAGGCATCCGGTCTTGCTCAAATGTTCAATCTTCTTGACCACAGTCATTTTCCACCATAGCAGTGGGTGGGAGATGAGGGGAGAGAAGAAAGAGAGGTAGATGGAGAGAGAGGAAATGAGTCCATTTTTAGTTCATGATACTCATTTTCTAGCAAAAAGGGAGCTCCGAATAAATCCCTACAGGATTTACTTGGCTTTCCTGTTAAAAATGGTTTCTAATCGTTATGTGAACTCCTGGCCACCATGGAGAATAAGAGGAAATAAAACATTTACCTACTCCTTCTTTTCCTGCAAATGCTGAAAAGGGAAAGAGTTGGGAGCCAGTTATTTTTTTCCCCAGGATAACTGAGTTGTTAACATCTGACCAGAGCCTTGCTTTAGCCCTAAAACTGGCCCATCTTTAACAGCTGAAAATGAACCCTTCGGTATTTCTCAGGAAAAAAAAAAGCACCTTATTCTCAGGTAGATCATGAAATCACCCTCTTCAAGCTGTGATTATTCCCCTGCAAAAGCTGAAAGTCGGTCTGCTCCCATGAGGTTGGAGTGTTGAAGTTGCCTCTTTTTTTTCTTTCCCCTTTTCACTTTGTGGATTCGTTATCTTCCACTAAGCGACTGATTTCCTTGATCCCTGTCTGTGGCCCTGGCTTCCTTTCATGAAATGTCGTCATTTGCAAGGCAGCAGGCCGTGCCAGTGGCCTAAATTACTCTCTTAGGTGGGACTTGCCTCCTGGGCAGTCTTCCGTGACTCAGAGAGAATGACTACGAACCCTAGAACTGTTCTAGGTGGACCCCGTCGCTGCCACAAACCGCCAGCACTCTAGGTGTGGCCCAGCAGTGGACGCAGGTGTGTGGTGGCCCATTTTGTCCTTCCCTTTCCCTACAGCGCCTCCTAACATAGGAGCCAGGCTTGTCCTGCTTAATCTTTGCTGAGGGACCTAGAACAGAAATCCCCACCTCCTGTTCATACCAGGGCTATCGCTGACTATCACAAGAAGCTCTAGAAGTCTCTTAGCTCTGTTGGGAAGAAACAGTGAGAGGTGAACAATTCACTGGTTAAAAGGGTCCCCGGAGGACGCGCTTGGAGCGCTCTATCCTAGGTAAGGGCTTGGGTTCATTTCACTTCTCAGGGCTCCATAGCAGCATCTGAGCATCCTCCACTTCTCCATGGGGGCTCTGTTGGCTTTTGGCTTTGAATAATCTGCAAAAGACAGAAGAGGGAAGGAACAGATGGAAGATGAAAAGAGTTGAGGAAGTTAATGCACTACAGGTAAATCTTACCAGCTCCCCACCCCCCAAATCAACCTTTACAGGTAAATCTTACCAACTCCCCCCACCCCAAATCAACCTCGATTTCTATGGCCCAGAAATCTATCTCCAGGAAAATGTCAAAAATTTGTAAAAACATTTACCTATAAGGTTGCTCATAGTGGCATTGTTTATAAGGGTAAACATTGGAACCAACCTAAATGTCCAGCTATAGGAGAAGAGTAATATATTTATGATATACCATGATCATTTAAATTGATTCTGTAGAAAAGTCTGGTAGACTTGGAAAGAAATTCAAGATATGTTATTGAATTAAATAGCAGTTTATAAAACAATATACACAGTATGAGTCCCTTTCTGTGAAAAAAAATGCATACATGCCTGAGGCCAAAACATCAAATGTTAACCATGGTTATCTTTCAGTAGAGAAATTATGGTTTCTTTTTATTTTCTCCTTTTGTGTGCATTTGTTAATTTATGATTCATGTGGCACTTTTTAAATGAGAAAAATGAGGATTTAAAACATTTTAAGCAATTTTCTTTCTGGACTCTCAATACAAATTCCTTCTTGCAAAACACTCTCCTGAAATTGGGAAGGTTGGAGTCCACCCTACTCACAGACAATTTGTCATGAGCATGAAAAGTTGTGCTGTGCTGAGTGGCAGGCCTCAGGCTAATTTTTTAGCAAATTGTTAGTGAAATACTTTATTATGCAGTATAATAATTTTACGGTATTATTGCATCTATCACTAAACACATATTGAGTGCCAATCATTTTGTCTTGTGAGCAAATTTTAAACGTTGCTAAAATGGCCATCATCTTTTATTACTTCTTTGTTTCTGCAGAAGTGGTTAAACTATCAATTTCTAAAGCAGTTTAAACAAGCAAGCAGAAGGTTTCTTTTTTAAAAAAAAAAGTCATCCAATAATATATCGCTAGTAAAATAAATTAACAGTGGTTAATGCCAGGATCCACTTCTGAATATTTTAAAAATTCACATAATTATTTCTCATTTTGCAAATTTTTAATGTTCTAGTATTTTCGGATTTAACAACTGAACTTAAATAGTACGAGCTAATAACAAATAGAAACATTATACACAAGTTGGGATGTATTAACACATTATTTCCTTTGAAAAAGTAATGCTTAAGGCAAAGATGTTGGATATTAATCAGGGTGACTTGTCCAAACGCCAGTACAATTTTCTACAGTGTAGAAAAGGCCTTGAGGGATTCTGTTTAGCTTCCCCGGGCCTCTGATCCCATCCACATAAATTTCCCACCATCTCTCTTTATGCCTTACTTCCTGAGATCTCCCTGAGAAAGGTTGAGTGCTAGCCATTCCTGAATGGCTGTCTATTCATCCTGAATTTCTCCTGGAGTCTCAGCTACTCAGGAGTCTTAGGCAGGAGGATCCCTTGAGCCCAGTTGTTTGAGATCCCTAAAGAAAACACACACACAAAATTTCTGTGCCCTGTCATCTTCCTGCCCCCGTCTTCCCAACCGTGATGAAATCTCTAGGCATCTCTAGCTGCTGTGGCCAATTCAGAATGCAGCTTTCCCATTGGACCTGTGAGTATGAAAAACAGACTAGATTTGGTCTGCTACTCTTTTAATGCCCTGCATTTCTTTTCATAAGTGAGGAAAAAAGCTCATTAAGGAGGAAGCCTTTACAAAGCCAGACCCTCCAGTAAATTCATCACTCTGTACGCATTCTGTATGCACCACAGCTCCCAGCATGACGTCTTAGATTCACAAGTACCAGGAATATCGCAACACTCCCTATTCTTTCTCAGGTCAGATCTGGGCACGAGCAGCTTGTCTTTGCTTTAATATGTTGTTCCCAGGGGCTAAGAGCATTCTAGGGCCAACCCCGTTGGGGTTTGGGTGCTTTGGGGACTATGAAGCGTCACCTTGCTGCAAACCTAACCCATCAGTACCAAAAAAAAAAAAAAAAGATTTCTTAAAAAGTGAAAGATAAATGGAGATGCTTTTTACTCTGAATTCACGTTTACTGCCATTTAAAATAGATGTGTTAAATGCATTCATTTGATTCTTTTAGGCTGTTAGTCTGCATGACAAAGGAAGTCAGTATTATACTTCTGAGTTGTCATTTTGAAAGTGTATGGAAATTTTAAAATAGAATGTTCTTGTCAACAGGGAGCAAAGCAGTATTTCTTTCCTCATTGAAATCCATCTAGAAGGGAAATCTGGGAAGTTCCCTATTCAGGCACCTATAATCGCCTGTGTTTCTCACCAACCAGTGGTGAAGAAGGAATCACTGGGTACATTTTTAGCCAAGTTGGGGCCTCCATGGACTCTTTTTAAAGAGAATTGCTGAGGCTTGGGGATTCCTAAGGAGCTGTTTCATTTCTGCACAGGTGTCCAGCTATTTTTAGTGCTGTCGAGGGAACAATATGACTTGGACAGAGGCATGCCAAAGGAATGACTCTAATGCCGGCATTTTGTTTGAAGGTTTGGTGTTATTGTTCAATCAGGCCATTGTAAAAACAAGAACTGGCTTAATGTCCAGCCACTCCAGGGGCAGAAATAAAAGCCCACACCGTCCCTGAACCCTCACCTCCTCCCCAGCCTCATCCTCTCTCCCTCTGCAGGGTGATCATTTCTTTTCCTCCTTAAGCCATTTTGTTATTTTTCTTTAAAAGGAAACCATCTGTTACTCTCTCTAAAGAAAGTCTCCAGTTTCCCTCAGGCTTTCTGAAGAATCAGAAAAATTATGGAAGACAAAGTGACGGTGTGTTCAACACCTCCTGCTGCTCAGGTGCTGGGTGGCATCTCCTTCGACACTGGCGTCAGCAGCCTCCCATCATTTCTCAGTCAGCGGCCACCCCAAAGGACAGCCTGATCACTCAAGGGGGTCGGCCGGCGCCCGGGGAGAGCCGCACTTACCCCCAGTCAGCTCCGGTGTTCTCAGCCCAGGGCCCCTCCTGTGACAGGCAGGATGGCGCCTTCCACAGCTTCTGTGGCTTTAGGCTTCTCCCCTCTCCCTTTATGGGATCCAGGGTTTAAAAGTAAACAATTCTTTCTCTTTCTGATAAGTCGCATTATTTATCGATTCAGCGGGGGAGGGAGGGCACGACCTTAGGCCACTAAGTCAGCATCACCTTTGGTCAAACAGACTCAGCAAGATTGGAAAGTCCATTCCTCTGCTGAGTGGGGGCGTGCGGCCAGCAGGCAGCCATGGAGGCCACCGAGGCAGAACAGGCAGGTCACCTGGTGAGTACATCTTCCCCTCAGAACCCCAAGTTCCAACCAGCTTAACGTTCCTCACAGGAAGACTGCCATGTATGACCAGGTCACCTCCCCAGATTTCTAGAGCCAGAAGAATCACCGGTCACAGGAGCCTACTAAGATCCTTAGCTCATGCTATGTAGAGCTCTTGACCAATATTTGGAAGCCAATCTCATTCTCCTCTTGAACTGGTCATTTCTGACGTGGTTACCATGCATTCCTTTGTTCACGCCAACAATTATGTATGAAGCTCCTCCTTATCTGCTAAGCTCTGGTAATGCCACGGGGACCAAGACAAACAGAGCCCACAGTCAGGCAGTGAAGCAGGCAACATGCGAGTGCACGGACAGCAGAGGAGGCTGCTGCTCGGCCTAGCTGTATTCTGTTGTTGGCTATTTATTGTTGTTGCTTTTTATTTTTTATTTATTTATCTTTTTGACATGGAATCTCACTCTGTCACCCAAGCTGGAGTGCAGTGGTGCGAGCTCGGCTCACTGCAACCTCTGCCTCCTGGGTTCAAGCGATTCTCCTGCCTCAGCCTCCTGAGTAGCTGGGACTACAGGTGCCCAACACGCCCGGCTAATTTTTGTATTTTTAGTAAAGACGGGGTTTTGCCATGTTGGCCAGGCTGGTCCCAAATTCCTGACCTCAGTTGATCCTCCCGCCTTGGCCTCCCAAAGTGCTGGGATTACAGGCATGAGCCACCATGTCCAGCCGTCAGCGATTTTTTTTTATGTCTCTGATTATTTCTTTTCCTTCTCAGGGTCATTTTGTTATTTTGTTTTTCTTTCTTTGTTTTCTTTTCTTTTCTTTTCTTTCTTTCTTCCTTTCTTCCTTCCTTCTTCCTTCCTTTTCTTATTTCTTCTTTCTTCTTTCTTTCCTTTTCTTTCCTTCTCAATCTCTCTCTTTCTCTCTCCTTCCTTCCTTCCTTCCCTTTCTTTCTTCTTTTTTTTTTTCTAAGGCAAGGCCTCACTGTCACCCAGGCTGGAGTGCAGTGATGTGATCATAGCTCACTGCAGCCTCGACCTTCTGGACTCAAGTGATCCCCCTGCCTCAGCCTCCCCAGTAGCTGGGACTACAGGTGCCCACACCTGGCTAATTTTTGTACTTTTCTGTAGAGATGAGGTTTCACCACATTGCTATTTTGCTTTCTTATTCTTTAAAAGGAAACTCCTCGTTGCTCTCTCTAGTAAACACAAATGCAACCTGAAGTGAGGTCTGGTCATTCCAGTTGACGATGGTCTGAGGAGCTGGGTGGCCTTAATTTCACTAGCAGGTATTGTCATCCTGCTAGTGTCATACTGCCTGTTAGTTGTCATATTTCTTTTCAGGTAAAAATGAAAAACAAAATATACTAACGGCCCTTTTTCTTTTCTTGCTGAAGAGCTGAACTCCAGAAATGAGTCCAGGGAGTGGGTACCACTGTTTGTTCCTGTCATGCTCCCTAGGTTCCTGGGGGGACTAAGTTCCTTCAGGTTGCCTATGACCACCTGAGAGATCCTGCACACTTGGCCCTACAGAAGTCAGGGCCCTCCAACAGGGCTGAGGGATGGGCCTCCAGTTCCTACGGGAAAAGCCCAAACAGGGCACCCCAAGGCGAGAAAAACATCCCGAGGGCCCTCTGGAAATTGCCAAAGTCCTGTGTTCCCCAGCGTTAGTAGATAAATATGGTGTCAATGGGATTTTTTTTTTAATGGTCACATTTCCGGCACTGCAGTGTTGGCACTGCCTTTGCAAACTTGCTGTGCAGTTTTTAAGTTGCTTCACCTGATTTCAGCCATCCTGATTCTGAAAAGAAATTCTGAAAAGTGCACAGTACTTTTTTTCAGCCTGGACCCTAGAATAAGACTCTGGGAAAGAAAAAATAAGTGACTTTTCACTTTTTAAGAAATAAAGATGAGTGCCTTTTTTAAAAGAAAAAACTGTTGTTTTTTCTCCTTCAAAGTGAAACAGATTCCTCAGGGCTCCCCGTTGTCCTGCCCTTTGAAAGAAAGACATTCTTTCAAAGACGTTCTTTGAAAGGGCAGGATAAATCCCTCCCACCCCCAGGCCTGGTCCCACATTGTCCGGGTCCCTTTCATCAGCATTTTTGCTGAGATGGTTTTCCCTTCATTTAGAAAACCAGGATGAAGACAGATGTTCAGCTTTCAGATGATTTTCTTTACATTCCCAGCCACGGTACTTGCAAGGATTCTGAATTTCAGAGACAGGATGAATGTTTATCAAACTTCTGGCAAATCACACAACTCTACCTCAGCTGCCTTTAAAAGTGATTTTTTGGCCAGGCACTGTGGCTCACACCTATAATCCTAGCACTTTGCTAGGCCGAGGTGGGCGGATTGGTTGAGCTCAGGAGTTTGAGAGCAGCCTGAGCAACATAGTGAGATCCTGTGTCTACAAAAACTACAAAAATTAGCTGGACATGGTGGCATGTACCTGTAGTCCCAGCTACTTGGGAGGCTGAGGCAGGAGGATTGCTTGACCCTGGGAGGTAGAGGTTGCAGTAGGCCGAGATCATGCCACTGCACTGCAGCTTGGGCACTAGAATAAGACTCTGTCCTGGAAAGAAAAAAAAAGTGACTTTTTATTTTTTAAGAAATAAAGGTGAGTGCCTTTTTAAAAAATAAGGTAGATGTGAGTCTTGGAAGGTTGAAGTTTAACTTAGAAAGTCTAGATCCCTAATGTGTATATTCAGATACAGGCTGCAAAATTGGGCTTCACCAACAGTGAAAACCAAAATCAGGTAACTTTCCACTAGCTGCAGCTGGAAGCAGGCTCCAATCATTGTGGGTGATTCACTCCATGGTTTTCTTGTCTTCCTGCCATGGGCTGCAGACTTTGTTAAATGGAAAAAAAGAAATGGATAATTTCCAATGAAGAATGTCAAACTTTTGCCACGAGGAATGCTGAAGTTTGGGGACTGGGGATCCTGCGTCTCATTCAAGACTCTTTGCCATTTGGATTTTTGCCTTTGTACAAAAATAACTTCATATTTCTGAGGCTTTAGTTTGCTCTCTGTGTAGTAAAGCTGAGAATAATTGCTCGTCATTTGCTCTGAAACCTCAAGTGAAACAGGAGATGAATTCATCTTTAATCGTGAATAGCTCAGTAGACTGAGGCAAGAGAGTCCCTTGAGCCCAGGAATTTGAATGCAGCCTGGACAACACAGCGAGGCACTGTCTCTAAAAATAAGAAAAAAGTAAATAGAAAAAAACAAAGTTGGATATAGAGAAATGACAAAGGGCATAGGCTGTACAGACTAACTGGTTATTTACTCTACCAATAAAGAGAACAAAGGAGGTTAATCTGCCATGTGCAGGGACCAGGCCAAGCCCAGTGGGGCTGGAAGGAAGCTGGTTGCTGCAGCCTCAGATTTGTTATTAAGAGAATCAAAATCATTTTCAACTCAATGTCACAAGTCAGGACCCAAGTGAAAATGGAATGTTGACAGTGAGTCCTGGTTTCATCTCTGCATTCACACACGCATCACCTTCTCCCACAAAAGTTCCTCTTCTTATGGCTGGAAACAGGTCCAGAACACTGGTGGTGCAGAGGGGGCAGGGGCTTGATGGCAGTGATCATGGGTGAGAGCCATCACGTGAATGAGCGGCGCCTACTCTTAGAAGGCAGCTGAAAATAAACTGTGCACATGGTGATATTTCTTCCCTAAACATTTCAGCACACATCCCCAAAGAATTTAGGAGTATTCTACTTAACCTGAGTACCATTATCAGAGCTGAGTTTACAGTAATTCTCTAATAGCACCTACTATTTAGTTTATTTCCTTTTTCTTTGTTTTTTTCCCTTGAGATGGAGTCTCACTCTGTCACCCAGGCTGGAGTGCAGTGGTGTGATCTTAGCTCACTGCAACCTCTGCCTCTGGGTTCAAGTGATTCTCCTGCCTCAACCTCCCAAGTAGCTGGGATTACAGGTGCCCACCACCATGCCTGGCTAATTTTTTTTTTTTTTTTTTTTTTTTAGACGGAGTCTCACTCTGTCGCCCAGGCTGGAGTGCAGTGGCCGGATCTCAGCTCACTGCAAGCTCCGCCTCCCGGGTTTATGCCATTCTCCTGCCTCAGCCTCCGGATTAGCTGGGACTACAGGCGCCCGCCACCTCGCCCGGCTAGTTTTTTGTATTTTTAGTAGAGACGGGGTTTCACCGTGTTAGCCAGGATGGTCTCGATCTCCTGACCTCGTGATCCGCCCATCTCGGCCTCCCAAAGTGCTGGGATTACAGGCTTGAGCCACCTGCCCGGCTGTATTTCTTAGTAGAGATGGGATTTCACCGTGTTAGCCAGGATGGTCTCGATCTCCTGATCTCGTGATCCGCCCATCTCGGCCTCCCAAAGTGCTGGGATTACAGGCTTGAGCCACCACGCCCGGCCATTTTTGTGTTTTTTAGTAGAGACAGGGTTTCCCTATGTTGGCCAGCCAGGATGGTCTCGATCTCCTGACCTCGTGATCCGCCCATCTCGGCCTCCCAAAGTGCTGGGATTACAGGCTTGAGCCACCATGCCCGGCTGTATTTCTTAGTAGAGATGGGATTTCACCGTGTTAGCCAGGATGGTCTCGATCTCCTGATCTCGTGATCCGCCCATCTCGGCCTCCCAAAGTGCTGGGATTACAGGCTTGAGCCACCACGCCCGGCCATTTTTGTGTTTTTTAGTAGAGACAGGGTTTCCCTATGTTGGCCAGCCTGGTCTCGAACTCCTGGCCTTAGGTGATCCAACTGCCTCGGCCTCCCAAAGTGCTGGGATTACAGGTGATTACAGGTGAGCCACCATGCCCGGCCCATTTAGCTTAGTTTCAAATTTCCCAATTATGCCCCAATTCTCTTTAATAGCAGTTTGTTGTTTTTTTTTTAAACCTAGGATTTAGTAAAAGTTTGTGCTTGCATTTGTTTTTTTCTTTCCTCATTTTTTTAATTGACAAAATTTATCTAGATGCCCTCTGGCATTCTGTCAAATGTTATTTTCTGTCATAGTTTTTCCAGAGATTGGCCACTGCCCTTGGATTTCTAATGAGCGAAGGCCTAGAATGCAGGGCCATGGACCTTCCACTTCATCTCCCTCTCTCCACGGACTCCCGCTTCTAAGGATGAGCAAATAATCTCAGAGTGAACCTTCTTTAAACACCAAACAAGAATCTCCAGCGACTCCTCATTCCTCATTCATTCATTCATTCATTCGTTCATTTAAGAACTATTTGTTGGGGGCCACCATGTCTGAGGTGTCTGATATCTATTCTAGATACCGGGTGCACAGCAGCAAAACTAACAAATAAGAAACACAACCGGACTAAAATGCCTTCCCTCCTAGAGCTCACATCCAGAAGGAGCAGACAAACAATCCACAAAATAAAGAAAAGCAGAGAAGCAGATAGCGAGGTTTGCGAAGAGACTCCAGATAGTGTGATTAAACAAGGCCCCATGGAGGGAGGGAAGGTTTGAGAAAAAAGGAGAGGAGGTTAAAAAGTAAACCAGCTGGCCGGGCATGGTGGCTCACGCCTGTAATCCCAGCACTTTGGGAGGCCAAGACGGGCGAATCACAAGGTCAGGAGATCGAGACCACAGTGAAACCCCGTCTCTATTAAAAATACAAAAAATTAGCCGGGTG
>NW_012111808.1:5804603-5860980 GCF_000951035.1 Colobus angolensis palliatus | reverse complement strand
CCAGGTGCAGTGGCTCACGCCTGTAATCCCAGCACTTTGAGAGGCAGAGGCGGGCAGATCATTTGTGGTCAGGATTTCGAGACCAGCCTGGCTAACATAGCAAAAACCTGTATGCAGATTATAGAGGTGCTAAAATGTGGGGAAAATTATTTGTTTGAAAATGAATGAAATATAACTTGAATGCCTCTTACTCTCTGCCCCCTTTGTATTTGACAAACAACTGGCTAGTTGTTAACAGCATCGACCTTGGAGCTAGATTGTCTAGGTTCAGACCTCAGCTCTCCCACTCACTAGCTGTAGAAACTTGAACAAGGTACTTAACTATCTGTGCCTCCATTTATAAATTTGTATTAATAGTAGTACCTGCTTCCTAAGGTCACTATGAGGATTATATGAATTAGTATACATAAACTTAGAATAGTGTCCAGCCCAGGGTAAACACCACTAAGTGTTATTATTATTAAATCCTGAAAACATCTTTGATTATTCTTATTTCAATTTTAAAATAAATAAATAGGTCGACTGGGCACAGTGGTTCATGCCTGTAATCCCAGCACTTTGGGAGGCCAAGGCAGGTGGATAACTAGGTCAGGAGATTGAGACCATCCTGGCTAATGCGGTGAAACACTGTCTCTACTAAAAATACAAAAAATTAGCCAGGCATGGTGGCGGGCACCTGTAGTCCCAGCTACTCGGGAGACTGAAGTGGGAGGATCACTTAAGCCTCGGAGGTCGAGCTTGCAGTGAGCCAAGATCACACCACTGCACTCCAGCCTGGGTGACAGAGAGAGACTCCATCTCAAATAAACAAACAAACAAACAAACAGGTCAAAGCACAGCTGGTACCATGTGTCAAGCCAGGAAGGACACTTTTCTAAAGGCAACTCACTGCCTGCTGCAGCTCTCCCTGCCACACACATGCTAAGGAAGCCAGGTTCCAGTGCCCAGGACCTCACTCTTCCAAGAGGAGTTCAAAACTCTGGGCTCCATTGCCAAACTTTAGAGCCTCTTCGCTTTCAACTTGTCCATGTTCTTCCCCCAGCTGTTCTATCATTGTGCTCTACAAATCACCAACTTATCACCTTGAGCATTTTTGCTCAAAGTGAGCATAAGAACACAGAAGGAGAGAGCAGATCTCTGCCAGAGCTTGTGCAGGACCCCTGAGAACAGACCTCTGTAGCAGCAAGATTCTGGGCTTCCTGTCCTGAGAAGGAGAAGTCAGAGCTACCTTGTAAATACAGAGTCCTTCACACAACAAGACCCAATGCCCAGGCCAAAGATTGAGCCACAGCCCACAGATCCTCAGAAGACAGGGGCCAATCTTAGTTCTTCTTCTAACCCTTCATGACTTTAAAGGAATTCTGGTCTGGGTAAGGTGGTTCATGCCTGTAATCCAGCACTTTGGGAGGCTGAGGCAGAGACAGGAGGATCACTTGAGCCCAGGAGTTTAAGACCAGCCTAGGTAACATAGTGAGACCTCATCTCTACGAAATTAAAAGTAAAAGGAATTCTGGGCTGCGCATGGTGGTGAGTGCCTGTAGTCACAGCTACTCTGAAGACTGAGGAAGGAAGATTGCTTGAGCCCAGGAGTCTGAGGCTGTAGTGAGTTATGGTCATGCCATTACACTCCAGCCTGGGTGACAGAGTGAGAGATCCTGTCTCTAAAATACAAATTTTTTTTAAATAAAGGAATTCTGACTGCACCCCTCTTCCCTGATCATCAGAGACCTCATTTGGAAAAAGCAAAGTCATTTTGTGAAAAGCCACTCGAAGAAAGGACTTAGTGGATGCATTCAACCATTTGTTCATGCTCTATCCTAGGTAGCTCTCTACCAGGACTTGGGCTAGTATCACATAATTCTCCCTCCCCTCTCCCCAGATCCCCAGGAGCCTCATGAGGCTTTTCAGAGTAATCTCAAAGTCACCTAGGATGTTTAAGTGTTAAAGGAACCACATACTCTGGACAATCTCAAACACACCCCAAGTTGGTGGTCTCTGCTATAATTTTCTTGCAAGCTAAGGTCAGCTCTGTAAAATAGTTCACAAAGCAACATAGCTCCTTGCTTAGGGTTTTTGAAATGGGACTTGGCAGGAAATTCTGAGCCACTGGGTCACGGTAATAATGTTCCCTCTGTCTTCCCGTAAGTCCAGTGTTAGGCTGGGAAGTTCACGTGTAAGTCTTGGGTGTTGTTTCTCTGATGCTTCGGGGCTTGTGTGCCTGTCCCTCTGAGTGTGATTCTCATAGTCCCCACTTCGATGGAGAGTTTTCTCAAGAACCACTCCCTTATCATTCGGTACAGGTCACTTTCTTCCCCTTGTCCCCCACCCCATTGCCTTCCCCCCACTGTCTTGCACAGGGGGGCATTTACTGCACTCCCCTCCAACCTGGGTACCCCCCAGGTCTGTCCACTAGCTCCTTCCAACAAAACTTTCTGTACGCTTGCCATTTCCTCTTCAGTGTCCTCTACCTGCACATTAACCACTGATAGACTCAACTAAGATTTATCCTGAATTAAAAGTGTTTATTATAAAGAATTGTTTGAATGTTAACTTAATTAACTTGCTTTCTGTCCTGGGAGCAACTGCTTTCTCTTTCACTTTTGTTAGAGACTCAGGCAGAGAATAGAATTGGGGTGCGGTTTGTCTTCCATCATACAGTCACCGATTCCTCTGGAATTTACTGAGCCAGATGCCAAACTAGTTCTTTGATCAATGGTCTTAGGGTCACACCTGACTCCTGAAAGAGTAGCATGCTGTCCCCTTTGTTCCTCTTTTACTCTTGCCCCACTTCAATTTCTGCATCACCTCCTAAGGTCCAAATGTCAGGCCAGGGGATTAGTGTGAGTAAGACACAATTCCAGTCTGGCAGTGTTTACGCTGAGCACAAGACATAGATGCTACTGACTGCTCACATCAGACAAGGGGCAAGGCCCGAAGGAGCTCAGCATGGGATTGAGGAGATAAGACTTCAGAATCATTCACTCACGGGGTGTTTGAGAAATACACAAACAAACAAGTCAGTCAATGCCAGAGATGGGACTTGGGGACAGAGCAGGGACTAAGACAGCACCTCAGCCATGCCTCTACTGAAGGCAGTCCTAGAACCTGGTTTTAAGCTTAGGTCCTACCCAGGAGTTCACTAGCACAGGTCCCACTGTCCCTTGGCGGCCAGGCTAAGGAGAAGGGCTAATTCAGTCAGCCATGGAGAACCAGTGGACCCAAGGGGGTACTTAGGGGACACTACCTGCTAACTGTGCACATAGGAGATTGTGGGAGGCACAGAGAATCATGAGTGGCACAGGGGATTGTGGGAAGCAAAGGGGATTACAGGAGTCAGACCAGCAGAATGCCCTTCTGTAGGCCAGGGAATAGTGAGAGGCACAGGGGATGTGGGAGGCACAGAAGATCATGGGAGACACAGGGAGTTATGGGAGACCCAGGGAGTTATGGAAGACAAAAGGATACAGGATGGTGGGAGTCACACAGGAGATGAGGGGGGAACCATGCAGCAGCTCTTTGATGGTCTACGTGGTATGTAGGTTGGAAGGGAACAGAGTGGGCCAGCCCTAGGAATAGGAATAAAATAAAAGTAGAAGGATTGGAAAGATAAGGATAGATGGTAGTCAGGGGTCTTTGTTCAGAGAAATGTACTGTGACTAGTGGGTAAGAAAAGGAGGTTTGTAGCCATAGAACCTGGAGTTTGAATCCTGTTTCTGCCTCTTCCTTAATGGGTGAACTTGAGCCTAAATTTCCTAATTTGTAAAGTTCAGGTAATAATACTTACCTTCCATGACTATGGTAAGTATTCAATGAGACATATACATGAAATACACACCCCTGGCACATAGTAAGAACTCAGTAAATGCTATTATTACTATTATTATCATCAGGCAGCTATTACACAGGAAGAACTGGGAGAGATACTTAATTGGATTGTAAGTGAACCACAGGCTTATGCCTTAAAAAATCTCTGCAGCTGGAACTGTAGACTCTAGTTGCTAAAAATCTCCTTTCTCACTTTGCTGGGTCAGAGATTTTGGACCAGTCCAGAGGATATCCAGATTCCCCTTTGGCCAGAGATTTGGGGCCAGCCCAGAGGGCATCCAGAAAATGCAGCTGGAGGAGAAAGCAAGGGAAGGCTGCCTTGTGAATTCGGAGTTCTTCATGCACGGAGACCCAACACCCAGGCTGAAGGTTGAGTCAAAGCCCACAGATTCTTAGAAAAGAGGGGCCAATCCTAGTTCTTCCTTTAGTCCTTCATGACTTTAAAGGAATTCCAGGCTGGGTAGGGTGGTTCATGGCTGTAATCCCAGCACTTTGGGAAGCTGAGGATGGAGGATCACTTGAGCCCAGGAGTTTAAGACCAGCCTGGGCAATATAGTAAAACCTTGTCTCTACAAAACTAAAAAGTAAAAGGAATTCTGGGCTGGCATGGTGGTGAGTGCCTGTAGTCCCAGCTACTCTGGAGACTGAGGCAGGTGGATTGCTTGAGCCCAGGAGTCTGAGGCTGTAATGAGTTATGATCATGCCATTGCACTCCAGCCTGGGTGACAGAGTGAGACCCTGTCTCTGAAATGTAATTTTTTTTTAAAAAAGGAATTCTGACTGTATCCCTTTCCCTTCATCACCAGAGACCTCATTCAGAAAAAGCAAAGTCATTTTGTGAAATGCCACTATAAGGATTCTCTTCTGCTCAAGTCTCCCAAGTGACCAGGGCAAGTTCCAGATAACAGAAAAAATGCTAATTAAGCGGTGGCACCAATCTGCCCATTTGTACCCTCTTGCTCACCACCATTCCTCCTCCTGTCACTCAGAGGTGCTTTGACCATTGAGAGGGACAGTGGAGAGTCCCAGGCACCTATGGGGCCTTCTTGATCTCTCCATGCCCTTTGCTTTAGCAGGACTGGATTGGATCAGAAATCAGCACAGCAGACTTGGCAGCCTCAGTTTTATATTTTCTTGCAAAGCAGGAACCAGGTGATTTATAGAACCCAAGAAGGAAGACGCTCACAAGTGGATGAAGGGTGCTGTTTCGTTACTGAGAAATGTGCAAAAAAAAAAAAAAAAAAAAATTCCTATAACAGGCCAATAAGGCAACAAATTTGTTCCTGGGTCAGTTAAGGAGGGACACGGAAGGCTGGGGACAAAGCTAAGGTGGAGAGGTAACCCAGCTCTGGGGACTGATTCAATTTCTTCCCCCTGGGTCCCTCCCCCAACATGTGGGAATTCTGGGAGATACAATTCAAGTTGAGATTTGGGTGGGGCCACAGTCGAACCACATCAGGCCATTTTCATGATATTGATTCTTCTTATCCACGAGCATAAAATGTTTTTTGATTTGTTTGTGTCTTTTCTGATTTCCTTGATCATTTCTCCAAGACAAAAAGAAAATTTGTGTCACCAAAATCTAATTTAGTTCCTTCCACTTTGCTTTCATGCCTTTCTGCATATGAAATAATTTTCATTTTGGTACTGAATCATAGTGTGATTTTTTGAAGACCTTTTATTTTTTTATTTTTTAAATTTGATTTTAAGTTCCGGGGTACAGGCGCAGGATGTTCAGGTTTGTTACACAGGAAAATGTGTGGCATGGTGGTTTGCTGCACCCATCAAGCCATCACCTAAGTATTAAGTCCAGCATGTGTTAGCTATTTTTCCTGATGATCACCCTCCCGCACCCCTACCCCCTCCCCACCACTGACAGGTCCCAGTGTATGTTGTTTCCCTCTATGTGTCCGTGTGTTCTCATTTTTTGGCTCCCACTTACAAGTGAGAATGTGCAGTGTTTGGGTTCCGTTCCTGCATTAGTTTGCTGAGGATGATGGCTTCCAGCTCCATCCATGTCCCTGGCAAAGGACATGAACTCATTTCTTTTTATAGCTGTGTAGTATTTCATGGTGCATATGTACCACATTTTCTTTATCCAGTCTGTTATTGATGGGCATTTGGGTTGATTCCATGTCTTTGCTATTGCAAATAGTACTGCAGTAAACATACATGCGCACGTATCTTTATGATTGAATGATTTATAGTCCTTTGGATATATACCCAGGAATGGGATTATATATGGGTCAAATGATATTTCTGGTTCTAGGTCTTTGAGGAATTGCCACACTGTCTTCCACAATGGTTGAACTAGTTTACATTCCCACCGACAGTGTAAAAGCATTCCTATCTCTCCATAGCCTCGCCAGTATCTGCTGCTTCTTGACGATTTAATAATGGCCATTCTGATTGGCTTGAGATGGTATCTTATTGTGGTTTTGATTTGCATTTCTCTGATTATCAGTGATGTTGAGCAGTGGTTTGTAGTCCTCCTTGAAGAGTTCTTTCACATCCCTTGTAAGCTGTATTCCTAGGTATTTTATTCTCTTTGTAGCAATTGTGAATGAGAGTTCATTCATGATTTGGTTCTCTGCTTGTCTGTTGTTGGTGTATAGGGATGCTTGTGACTTTTGCCATTGATTTTGTATCCTGAGACTTTGCTGAAGTTGCTTATCAGCTTAAGAAGCTTTTGGGCTGAGATGATGGGGTTTTCTAGGTGTAGGATCAGGTCATCTGCAAGCAAGACAGTTTGACTTCCTCTCTTTCTATTTGGGCACCCTTTGTCTCTTTCTCTTGCTTTTGAAGACCTTTTAAATGGTAAAGTCAAATGTGTTGTACCAAAATGCAGATAGTTCAATTTAGGTAATACCATGACCAGCAATTACCAAGGGTTCACATGCACACAGATGACAGTTAAATCATGTCTGCCGCCTGTACATAGCAATTGAAGATGCCATTAAATCCTAAAGGTATCCTAATTTCAGAGATGTTAAAGCATGAGTGGAGGGTAGGCAGTGTGCTTTACTAAACAAAATGTAATTGTTTTGTAAAAATATGATAATTTTTAGCAACCTGCATTTTCCATTCAGTATTCTATCCTCAACATACCGTTATGTCAAGGAATATTTATGTCTATCAACACTCTTAAAAATAACTTTGGATTCCACTTTATTTCACTGTGTTCCAATGACTGAATTTATTATTCACCAAACACTCTTTTGAAGTAAACTGAGTACTGCCTATTTTTTCAGAATATAAACAATGATACAAAGACCATCTTTATAGATAAATAATTGTGCACATCTTTGGTTACTTTAAAAAGACTTTAATACATATTGCATTATTAACTTTTTTTACTTGGTACCAAGAAAAACAGGCAAAAGTACTCATTGCCTGTGAGATCTTAAGTGATCTTCCTCATTTCTGTATTGGGAAGTTACTGCCACAACTCAGCTAATACCTCCTCAGACCAACAGTGTCACAAATCTTGTTATATTCACTGACAAACTGTCTCTCCTCAGCTATGTTAGAAATAAATTTTCAATGCTGCAAATAAATAACACTCGAGCATAAAATTCAATTTTCTCAGCAAGGCAATTTTACTCCTATAGAAGGGCGCACCTTGCAGATGGAGCAATGGTGAGAACACACCTGAACAAGGGAGGGGAAGGGGTTCTTATCCCTGACCCAAGTAGCCCCTATGGCTGTATCATTCCCCTGTTGACTAGGGTTGGACTGCACAGTCTAAGCTAATTCCGATTGGCTATTTTAAAGAGAGCAGGGGTATGAGCCAGAGCAGTGGGGTGAGTAGTTTGGCGGGAAGGACGGTTATAGAATAGGTGACTCAGGATGACTCAGGTCAGAGCAGGTGACCAGGGGTGACTCAGGACAGAGCGGGTGATGGGGGCTAGGAGGTGGTTGTGTACTGAAACTAGGGGCAAGGAGATGAAGAGAACAAGGAAGTTAAACTTTAAAATGAAGAACAAAGAACAAGGGAGCTGAACATACTGATACATTGGTTCTTTGGAGAGGATCTCAGAACTCATTGTACTTAATAATTTACAGGCTAAAACCTTTGAAGAGGAATTTATTATATCCTACAGTGAGGATTTCCAAATTGCCTTTGAAAGTAATGGCAAAAACCACAATTACTTTTGTAACACTCTAACAGCAAATGAAAATACTGGATACCAGTTAAATATTAATTTCAAATCAATGACAAAGAACTTTTTGGCTGGGTGTGGTGGCTCACACCTGTAATCCTAGCACATTAGGAGGTTGAGACAGCAGGATCTCTTCAGTCCAGGAGATTGAGACCAGTCTGGGCAACATAGCACAACCTCGTGGCTACAAAAAATTAAAAAAAAAAAAATTAGCCCGGTGAAGTGGCACACACCTGTGGTCCCAGCTATCCAAATGGCTGTGGTGGGAGGATAACTTGAGCCTGGAAGGTCCCTGCAGTGAGCTGTGATCATGTAACTGCACTCCAGCTTGGGTGACAGAGTGAGACCCTGGCTCAAAAAGTATATAAAATAAAATACATTTTTTAGTATAAGTATGTCTCATGCAATATTTGCAATACTTGAGGCAAACTTATGCTAAAAATTATTCATTGTTTATTCGAAATGCAAATTTGACTAGATATCCTGCATTTTATTTGGAACCTTGTCCCCAGTGTATCCCAGGAGTGTGCAAGATGCTGTGCTAATACACTGACCTAGCTCAGCTAATTTTTGAGTTTAAAGGTCAGCTTCCTTATAATTACAGCATTCTTTGAACAGTTGATTATTTTGATAAAAGTACTGCATTTGGCTGGGCGCAGTGGTTCATGCCTATAATCCTAGCACTTTGGGAGGCTGAGGCAAACAGATCACTTGAGCTCAGGAGTTCTAGAACAGCCTGGGTGGCATAATGAGATCCTGTCTCTACAAAAAATACAAAAATTAGCCAGTCATGGTGCCATGCACCTGTTGTCCCAGCTACTTGGAAGTTGAGGCAGGAGAATTGCTTGAGCCTGGGAGGCAGAGGTTGCAGTGAGCCGAGATTGCACCACTGCACTCCAGCCTGGGCAACAGAACCAGATGCTGTCTCAAAAAAAAAAAGTATTGCATTCGATCTTAGCTCTTTTATTACATGAAAAGCAATGTCAACCAGGTAGAACAGTGAGACCTGGGGAAGGAACAGTAGATTGAGTTAAAAGACAGAGATTTGCACCCCAGCTCAGCTCTACCTAACTATGCAACCTTGGACTGAGCCCTTCATCTCTTGAGCCTCCATTTGTCTGCATAAAAAGTTGCCAACAAAATTACCCGATATCCCTAAATATTGCTATGTAAAACAGCAATGGGCTAATTTATGTGAGAGGGTTATAAACAGCAAAACTCCAAGTACTCCTACTGAAAAATCAGGGAGAGAAGTCCCATGATGTTGGGAGTTTTAGAAATACTGAATTTCTTCAGGCTTACACTGCTGCAGTTCCCTTTAATAGTCACCTGTGCAACTCACCCCCATTTTGCCCATGTCTCCCCTGCATCACACACACATAAAGTATAAGCTAGTTCATAAGCCATCAGAAAAATCCCAGCCACTCTTAGGAATCAGTCAGCTGATGGTGCTGCACACAGAAGGCCAAAGACAATCAAGGAAATCAGTTTCCCTGAAAGCTTTAGAAAAAGCATTCGAATAGATTCTCATGTTTTAAGAGCAAGATTTTAATTAGAACTGGATGTCTGAATTGATGGGATGTCTTCTTCAATCCAGATTGTATAAAGATGTTAAAAAAAAAAATCAATAACCCAGGCAATAATTTGGAACCAGGGGGAAAAGTCAATTGAATTAACCTCAAGTATATTGGCTTTTCTTTTTTTGGCTGAATTTGTGAGTAGGGGGAAATTTCAGCTAGGACCGGCAAAAGGCAGATCAACTGTCAGCATTTTGTTGGAGCTATGATGTCTCAATGGGGGTTAGGGGCTGTAGAAATTCAGCTTAATCTTCAAGACAGCCTGTGGCAATTGTGTAGAACTTTAAAATTGATTTTAAAATGGATATAATTTTGGGCCAGGGAATGCATTCTTAAGCATGCAAAGCCTAAAATAAAGAATTTCTGGGCTGGGCGCGGTGGCTCACACCTGTAATCCCAGTACTTTGGGAGGCCAAGGTGGCAAAACACGAGGTCAGGAGTTTGAGACCTGCATGGCCAACATGGTGAAACCCTGTTTCTACTAACAAAATACAAAAAATTAGCTGGGTGTGGTGGCGGGCACCTGTAATCCCAGCTACCCGGGAGGCTGAGGCAGGAGAATCACTTGAAACTGGGAGGCGGAGGTTGCAGTGAGCTGAGATCGCACCACTACACTCTAGCCCCTGGACAACAGAGTGAGACTCCATCTAAAATAAAAAAAAAAAATTCTGAACATTAGATAATTCAAATAAATAAAGTCAAAAGACAAAAACCAAAATATCCAAGGAAAAATTAGCAATAGAGAACGCAATCACATTGAATAACTCAAGAAGGAAATCTGGAAATGATGTGAATGTGAAGTTTACAGAAAAATAAACACATGAAAACATAGTTAACTTCACTCCTAATTTGTAAATGTAGATGAGATATCGATTCTCAGTTAACAGATAAGTGAAACTTAGAAGCTTGTTAATATTTGCTATTGGCCCTGTTGTGGGCTATCTGCCACTCTTGAACACTATCAACATTACCAGAAGTAGTAAGTGGTCTACTTTACAATACCTATCAAAACTGGAAATGTACATTCCTCTTGACCCAGCAATCCCGTTACTGAGAATTTATAGATATATTCGCAAAAGTACACTAAGACATGTACATAAGAATATTCATTACTGCATTGTTTGTAAGAGAAAACTGAAGCAAACTAAATATTTGTATGGTAGACTGGTTTAGTAAATAATACAGCCATCCAATGTCATACTGTGCCGATATTTAAACAGAAAAAGAAAAAGACAAGATCAGGAACTGGGGTTAAGGATGATGATTAACCCCATTACTTCCAAGTCAAAAATATATCAGAATACATTGGATATAAATAAAAGATTAGGCTGGGCCTGGTGGCTCACACCTGTAATCCCAACACTTTGGGAGGCCCAGGCGGGTGAATCACGAGTTCAGGAATTCAAGACTAGCCTGGCAAACATGGTGAAACTCTGTCTCTACTAAAAGTACAAAAATTAGCTGGGCATGGTGGCTCGTGCCTGTAATCCCAGCTACTCAGGAGGCTGAGGCAGGAGAATCACTTGAGCCCAGGAGGTGGAGGCTGCAGTGAGGTGAGATCACACCATTGCACTCCAGCCTGGGCAACAGAGCAAGACTCTGTCAAAAAAAGAAAGAAAGAAAAGAAAATTGAATACATACTTATGTGCATGTGTTTATTTGTACATGCACTTATTTGGTGGGAATAGCATACTTTTTCTTTTTTTTCCTTGAGGGATACAAACAGCATAATTGCTGGTAGTTCCTTTGAGGAGTGGGCTAGTGGTTGGGAGGTAGGGAGGGTGGGCTTTTGCATTTGGGGTTTTATCTTACTGTTCTTTCATTGCTTGGAAGTATGACCAGAAGCAGAGTTCCACAGCCTCTGAACCTAGCAACAGACACAGGAAGACTTTGTGTCTCTTCTCAAAGCTGAGGACAAGTGCAGCAAGACATCAAAGGACTACAATTTCTGCTCGAAAGCCCGGCTGGCTTGATGTTAAAGGTCATGGTGAAGCTGTAAGCACCAACAAGTGATCTCCACTTGGAGGCAGAGGGCTTTGACACTCGACAGTCCAGAGGCCAGACTGAGTGGGAGTTAGGGGAGCTTTAACTTGATCCTGGTAGGGAGCCGGATAAGCTCGGGGTGCTGCAGTATAGGTGCCTGGGGTGCTAGGTGGATACAATGAGGGGACCTGAGCTAGTAGTGGAGTCATGAAAAGATTCCTCCAAGAAGTGTGGTTGGGCCTGAGCTCTGGATGAGGGATAGGAATTGTCTAGGCAAAGGGACAGGGCTGGAGATCTATCTGGTCGAGGGGACAGCATCTGTGAAGGCCTGAAATGGGGAACGAAAGATGAATCTGAGTGGTTGGAGCAGATGCAGGGGTGGGAGAAGGCCTGCAATGAGACCATGTAGTAGGGTAGGCAAGGTGCTGTGCTGTGGGACCTTGGGGACAAAGGTGGGGATCTGTCTTTATCCCAAGAGCTATTGAAGGGTGTTATTTGTATTCTGAAAGGATCAGTGAGAAGAGGAGGGTGGAGAAGGGTAAGAGTGGAAGTGAAGAGGCTTTAGTGAAGTCCACATGAGTGATGATCACAGCGGGACAGGAGATCTGGTGGAAAGGTTGGACGAGGGTTCATGGATGCCTCTTGTGAACTCTCCTTCAAAAGGGCCACTCCAGCTGGCACAGCTTCCATTCTGAGCTGCCTTGCAATGTGGGTTTGTTGGTGGGGGGTAAGAGCCCAAAGTGAAAAGAAATGAAAAAGATCCACAGGTCTGAGCACCAGTCGTGAGAACCCCATACTCTGTAAGAATACAGCCTACAGCCCCTATTCCCACCAGGCTCCTGGGCATCCCTCCACTCCCAGGAATTGGGGTACACGAAGATGACTAATTTCCTGCAGCAGCTTTAGTTTTTAACACTGGCTAGCCACTAGAATAAAACCTATGTGTTCTGGGAAAACCAATTTACTTTCCAGATACTAATGACGTTCTTATTCCCCTTTTCAGTGTCATTCTTGGTTTTCGTTCCTCCTCAAATACAGGTCCATCACTAGGTAAAATTGTGAATTAGGAAAAGCTGAGGCCCTGGCCCTTTTAAGGCTCTCTCCCACCTTAGAACCTCATTCCCTGCAGGCTGCACCATGGGGGAGGGACGCCTCAGAGAGACTGCAAAGGCCTGAAAATTCCACTTGTGTACCAAGCCTTTGAATATATGTGGGTACTGTTACCTCTGATAAAATATAAATTTCTTTCAATGTTATACTGAATTCAGTATAACTTTTGGTCATTAGTCATTTTCTTAATCAATTGATTTTAAAAGTATAACCTGCTATTATGTGGAGAAGTCTGCAGATTTTTTTTTTTTTTTTGACAATTGTTCATTATAGTTAAGAACTGCTAGTCTAGGACAAAAGATCTGGCCTAGTAAGTTGTTAATGTGTTAATCATTCAATAGTAATTGCGTGCCTACTATGATCAAGGTACCATTCTAAGTTCTGGAGATACTCATGAATGAAACTGATGTAATCCCTAACCCGCTGAGAGAGAGAAATACAAGAGAAGTATAAAGAGACATTAGTAACCGTGTGATAAATACTATGGGAGCACATAGCAAGGCACTTAAAGATCTAAGAAGGCTTCCTGTAGGAAGTGGTGCCTGAGCCAAGACAAGGAAGTAGTCCTTGCAGCTAGCCTGTGAAAAGAGGAGGCTGTGTCCTAGGAGGAGGAAACAAGATGCCAGAGGCCTGTGATGAGAGAGTGTGGTGTGGGAGACAGAGCGACTGATGACACTGGAGTGTGGGGCTGGAATGGAAGCATACAGCGTGCAGCTGGGCTGGGACGCTGGGAGAGCTCCTGCGAGTCCTGACGGGCCACGCTGCAGGTTGGATTCTGTCCTGGGAGCAGTGAGAAGCACGAAAGGTGTTGAAACAGGGGAGCAGCATGACTACATTTGTGTTTTAGGAGGCTCTCCCTGACTGCCACGCGGCAGGAATTAGCAGATATGGTGGTGGGGAGGGCCATGGGAAGGAAGGAAGGGCACTGGGTGCATTTCAGGGCTTGGTTGTAGAGGATGAAGAGGGAGTGACAGAGAGGGGCACGCCATGGTTTCTGGATTTCATTGCTTCTACTTGGTAGATGCTGGAGAAAAGCTGGTCTAAAGTAGAAGATAAGTTTGGCTGCAGAGGGTTTGAGTTTTAAGACCTAGAAACATCATGCTCTCCCTTCTTCAGGCATTTTGAAAGAGGAGCCTCGGGATGGGAAAATATGAACACAAAGGACTTAATTTGTACTGGTGGAATTTTAGGAAATATTTTGGCAGAATGCAGGAAGCCATTTAAATAGCTTGATTAGAAGACAAATTATAACCCTTGCTAAAATAATAAAATATGATTCCAAGTAAACATGTCAATACTGGATATCATCAGTGTGTTAACCATTAGCACCTGGTACTGATCTATAAGTTGCATTTGTGTACAGGACTTTCTTCTCTTTTTGTTTTATTTTATTTTATTTATTTTTGAGACAGAGTCTCGCTCTGTCACCCAGGCTGGAGTGCAGTGGCGTGATTTCGGCTCACTGCAATCTCCGCCTCCCAGGTTCCAGCAATTCTCCTGCCTCAGCCTCCTGAGTAGCCTCCTGGGATCACAGGTGTGCAGCATCATGCCCGGCTAATTTTTGTATTTTTAGTAGAGGCAGAGTTTCTCCATGTTGGCCAGGCTGGTCTCGAACTCCTGACCTCAAGTGATCCACCCATCTTGGCCCCCCAAAGTGCTGGGATTACAGGCGTGAGCCACCAAGCCCGGCCTTTATTTATTTATTTATTTTTTTGAGACAGCGTCTCATGCGTTCTCCCAGGCTGGAGTGCAGTGGTGCGATCTAGGCTCACTGCAACCTCTGCCTCCCAGGCTCAAGTGATTCTCCCATCTCAGCCTCCAGATCAGTTGGGTTTACAGGTATGCACCACCATGCCTGGCTAATTTTTTTTTTGTGTGTATATATATATATATTTTAGTAGATATGGGATTTCACTGTTGCCTAGGTTGTTCTTGAACTCTCGGCCTCAAGCAATCTACCCGCGTCAGTTTCCCAAAGTGCTAGGGTTACAGGTGTGAGCCACTGCGCCCAGCCCATTGTTTGTTGTTGTTGTTGTTTTTGTTTGTTTGTTAGAGACAGAGTCTCACTCTGTCCCCTAGGCTGGAATGCAGTAGTGTAATCACAGCTCACTGTAATCTCTAACTCCTGGGTTCAAGTGATCCTCCATTCTCTGCCTCCTGAGTAGCTGAGACTGCAGATGCATCCCATGATGATCCATTAAGTTTTAAATTTCTTACAGAAATGGGATCTTGCTATGTTGCCCAGGCTGGTCTTGAACTCCTAGGCTCAAGCAATCCTCCCACCTCGGCCTTCCAAAGTGTTGGGATTACAGGCGTGAGCCACTACACCTGGTCTGCAATTTGTTTTCATATATTTAAAAATATATGTCATAAGTGCATCCTTATTACTATTAGAATGTCAAAATAATGTTTGTTGGGTTTGGAAAGATGCTAGTGTTTGCTATTAGCTAATTTTTGGAATTCAGGCCTGACTGAACCATTGAGAAAGCCCAACAATAATATTATCAACAATATACAATAGTTGGTTATAATAGCAGGGATGAGATGGACTTGAGACTTGTTAAATTCAGAGAATATGCTGCTTCTGAGTGAGCTATCACTCAGCGGGAATGCAGATTCTCACTTTAAAAAACATTTTTCAGAGTATCAGTTATATTTTGCCCTGTCTAGGTGTTAGCAGAGATCTGGAGGAGAAAATGAACACGTTTAAGGAGACAGTGAATAAAACTTGCATCCCTATCTGCTGATAGGTTCCGTTGACACAACCGACTCAGCCTGCTTCATGCTCACATGCATTATATAGTGAGAACCATTAGGGTTTAGTGTCTGTCTCATATGTGCCAGGCATTGTGATAAGTGCTGAATGTACATTACCCATGAAATCCTCATAATGCTATGAAAAAGGCTTAATTAAAATTCTCACTTTATCAATGAGAAAGTAGAAGCTTCCAGAAGTGAAACTAAGTCATTTGCTCAAGGACTCCCACACCCTAGGGGAAAGGTCCTTAAGCCATGGTCTCCATCTGGGACCCAGCCACTCTTTGTATATGGGCAGGTGTACCTCTCATTTTCCCAATCTCTTTTGAGGGAAACCATGTTAGTTTCAGGCTTCCAGAAAGAAAGGAGCCCTCCGCAGTGGCCTCATTCAGTTCCTCCAGCCCCAGGTGATTGGCTAATGTTTGTATTGAAGAGTGGTTTGTGAGAACACTTAGTTTGGACAATGATGGCTAGCTGAACCGGTCAGGTCCTTTCTCTCCGGCGGTTTGAATGTTGAGACATGCCAGGGCTTGGGCAGTTGGCAGTGGGGGCAGAACGGACAGAGAGAGTGACTGAGCCATCATTATGGTGGAGGAGGAGACGACGCCTCAGTGAGTGAACTCTGTGGCTGGGACATCCATGGGACAGTCAGTCACGGCAGTGGCATTGGGTGTCTCGTACATTCCAGGCCTGGAGGTCACAGCTGGGTTTTCTTGACTCCAAGACAGAGAAACTCCACGTTGGGATTTCCAAGACTAAACCCACTTCTTTGAAGTTCTGGCCCTTAGGTCCTCCTAATCCAAAAGAGAGTAATTCACAGCAAAGTTTTCACTGTTATGGGGGAATTCTCTATACATTTCTAGGAAAGTAAATAGAATCCCCCATAATCATTTTTTTTTAGATATTAGTTAGAAAAAATACTAAACTCTCAGTAGAAAAACGGGCAAAAACATGAAAAGATCATTCAAAAAAGAAAGCTGGAGTGCAGTGGCATGATCTCAGCTCACGGCAACCTCCGCCTCCCAGGTTCAAGCGATTCTCATGCCTCAGCCTCCCGAGTAGCTGGGATTACAGGCGTGTACAACTACACCCAGCTAATTTTTGTCTTAGCTAATGTATTAGCTAATTTCATATCTATCTAATGTCTAACTAATGTGAGAAATTCCTTCAATGTGCTTTGAGCAGCTGTACTCAAAATATAGCATGGCACTCAAAACCTCTCTTTGTGGGGCTGCTGGCATATAGGACTTTTTGTTTTGCTTTGAAATGCTTTATAATATTTCCTATTTTGAAAGTATTTCTTTTTCTGATTTCTGGAAGCTTAGAATAAAGTAGAAGCAAGCACAAGCACTTACACTGTTCCATTACAATCACTATGGTGGTGTTTCCTTAGTTGCTTCTTAATTTTATGTGAAAAGAATATATATATATTTATGAGCATATATTGATGTGTACATGTGTATATATAAGTTGCTATGGAAAAAGATCAATACTGATTTGTACTTTAATCAATGATGTGCCCCACATTACACCCTTGCTAGGTCATTATTATTATTATTATTTTGAGATAGGGTCTTGCTCTGTCACCCAGGCTGGAATGCAGTGGTGCAGTCATAGCTCACTGCAGCCTCAACTTGCTGGGCTCAATGATCCTCCCGCCTCAGCCTCCCAAGTAGCTGGTACTACAGGTGCACACCACCATGCTGGGTTACTTTTATTTTTTAATTTGGTAGAGGCAGGTCTCTCTAGGCTGGTCTTGAATTCCTGGGCTGAAGTGATCCTCCCACCTCAGCCTCCCAAAGTGCTGGGACTATAGGCATGAACCACTGTGCCCAAACTATTTTATCTTTTTAATATCTTTCTATCTGATAAACAAAAGTGGCATCTCACTTCATCATTCATTTCTTTTATTACCACTAAAACTGTACCTTTAAAAATGTTTATTGGCAGCTGAACGCATTGGCTCATGCCTGTAATCCCAGCACTTTGGGAGGCCAAGTTGGGCGGATCGCTTGAGGTCAGGAGTTCAAGACCGGCCTGGCCAACATAACAAAACCATATCTCTACTAAAAATATAAAAATTAGCTGGGGATGGTGGGACAGCCACCTGTAATCCCAGCTACTCAGGAGGCTGAGGCACGAGAATCACTTGAACCCAGGAGGCAGAGGTTGCGGTGAGCCAAGATTACACCATTGCACTTCAGTATAGGAGACAGAGCGAGACTATATCTCAAAAGGAAAAAAAAAGAATGTAGTTCCCACATGTTTCCTAGTGAAAATAGCAGCCAGTGCAAAATAATGGCTACTGTATACATGAAAGCTCATAGTCTGGGAAGGAAAGGAGGAAGGCTTGAAGGAGGGAGGGAGGAAGGGAGAACATGTGTTTGTTACAGGTTGATCTTACAAATAACTGTGCCGTCTTTCTAGAGCAACTTGAAAAACCCAAGAAACATTTTTCCCTTCCTTCTCTCTCCCTCCCTTGCCCTCAACGTATGTTCTAACTTGGTGCCTGAAATTTCACCATTAGAAATTCATTGTTTGGAAAGCAAGTTGATGGGAATATATGATTGTCTTTCCTGTACCCATTCCTGGAATACCTGTTCTAAAAAAGGGTCCACTTCTTCTGTCTTTCTCCGTCTACAAATTTCATCTACAGTTCAGCACCTGCTGATGGGGGGGTTGGGGTGCGGGATAGAACTGGCATTGAACTTGGAATCAACAGATGTGGACCTGAATCCCAGTCTGGCTCCTCAGGAGCAAAGCAAGCCTCCTGGAAGCATTTCGTGTTACTAATGTCACTCTTCTCATCTGTAAAATGGGAATATTTTTAGGCATTTTGCAGTGCTATCATGAGGATTTAGTGAAAGGAAATGCTGCAAAGCATTAAACCTGTGTGTGGCAGAGCGTTCCATCCAGCCCACAATCACTTGAGCCACGGCATGCATGAGTACCCATGTGAGGGTGTGCAAAGTGAGGCGGGAGAAGCCTCTTGGAGAAACCTTACTTTTCCATGGCTAATCTGGGGTCTTCCTGGCTTCAACCAGTATCCCTTTCACCCATCATGCCCAAGGGCAAAGTACTATCAGGTTCCGGGATTGCCTTCTCTACTATCTATCAGCTATGGCTACCAGTTGTTCTTTACAGGGAATGTCCTTCTTTTGGCCTGAAATGTCAGCTCTTCCTTCATTTTTCCTTCCTCATTCTTCTTCCAGAATCAAAGAGGAGACATAATGTTCCTTGTACAAAACACTAAGCCTTGTCCTTGCTATTACTCAAGCCTAATGGAGAAGCAGTTCCATGTAGGCAATATTAGCAATGATGGCTGATATCTTTTTTTCTTTTGAGACAGGATCTCACTCTGTCACCCAGGCTGGAGTGCAGCAGCATGATTATGGCTCACAGCAGCCTCAACTTCCCAAGTCTCAGATGATCCTCCCACCTCAGCCTCCCGAGTAGCTGGGACTACAGGTGCTCAGCTAATTTTTTGTGTTTTTTTGTAGAGATGGGGTCTTGCCATGGTGCCCAGGCTGGTCTGGAACTCCTGGGCTTAAGTGATCCACCTGCCTCGGCCTCCTAAAGTGCTAGGATTACAGGTGTGAGCCACCACACCTGGCCAATGGCTGATCTTTGAGGCCCCAGAGAACAACATAGATGAAAGTTGTAGATGGAGAGAGACAGCAGTTAAAATATCATCTCAGTGGCAAAAAAAAAAAAAGAGAAATATGAGGATTCTCAAACATTGCCATTTTTCCTCACCATATTGGTAAGTAAGCTACAATCTATGAATATATGAATATATTATGAAATATTATGGTACCCACTTAAATGAGAATAATTGGCTTAAAAGTCTTAGCCCAGTGCCCGGCTCATAATAAATACTTAAGAAATGGCAGCTGCTTTTAACGTTGTTTTTATTGCTATTATCTTCCTCACCTTACGCAGGCGCAAGTAGCCCACAAACAGAGGAGCTGAGTGAGTGGCGTTCCTGGACTCTTGGCCAGGAGTCTTCAGATGGGCTCTAAGCTCTCCTGGAGGGATGCAGGGGGTCTTGTGGGGTGCCGCAAGAAAGTGTTAGAACCTCAGTATTTATTTCATCCTTTTTAGTATCTGTATCCTATACGTGATGTTAATGTATACAATATATTCAAGCATCTGTATAACTTATAAGTAAACATATACATATATTGGGAGTGGCAGTCCATTTTTTTGGATAGGCACACACACTCAATGGTGTTTAGTGGTCACTAGTAAAGGACATAAATAGATTTTATATGAGCAACAGCCAGATAGAGAACAGATGCCAATACACTTAAACACACGAGAACAGAGACATCCAGAGCTCTTAAACAGAGGTGGGGTGAGGAGCCGGAGCTCATGAAAAGAGCAGGGGCTGCTTTGCATGTACTGGTGGGTTTATAACCACTTGATTCAGTGCCTCTAAGGACAGTAGGGAGGCCATTCATGCTACTTACAGGCATGTATTGATTATCAGCTATGCTCCCAGTGCTGTACTGTGCTGCAAGGGGTACATCAGAAGTAGGAGATGCCTACCATACAGTTTGGGAGACAAGGTTGAACCACAGCGAATAGATTCCACCTTGCTGATGACCTCTGATGTTCTCTGTAATTGGTGAGCCAGAGTGGATAAGCAGGTGAAGGAGGTCCTCAATGGGAGAGACACGTGAGTGCATTCATTCATTGAGTAACTATTGATTGGGTGTCTCTTGTGTTCCAGTCATTCTGCTAGGTGCTGGAGATACAAGAGTAAGCCAAATAGATAGGATCCCTGCAAAATCCCCGGACCACAGGGATCATTAACCAGGAAGAGATTAACACCTTTAAGAATAAAGAAAGCAAATGATTTATCCTTAGTTTTTGGCAACTGTGTTTCTTTTAAACTTGGCAGCTCCCTAAGGGTATAATAGGGAGGAAAATCTCAAAGCTTTTATGATGGGTGAGGGTACCCAGAACACTCAAGGGGTTAAATGTTATATTCCCAACGGGGCTTATATAGAAGTGGGCATGCAGGAAAAATTTATTCATTTACTCATCCATACACCCATTTACCTATCCGTCTATCTGTCCATCCATCCATTCATCCATGCATCCATCTATCCATGCATCCACACATCCATGCATCCATCCATGCAACCAATCATTCATGCATCCACCCATTCATGCATCCATCTACGCATCCATTCATCCATGCACCCATTCATCCATACATCCATGCATCCACACATCCATGCATCCACACATCCATGCATACATACATCTATGCATCCATTTATCCGTGCACCCATTCATCCACACATCTATTCACCCATGCACCCATCCATCCATGCATCCATTCATCCATGCACCTATTCATCCATGCATCCATTCATTCATGCATCCATGCACCCACCCACCCATCCATGCATCCATTCATCCATGCATCCATCCATTTATGCATCTATTCATCCATACATCCAGGAATCCACACATCCATGCATCCATCCATTCATGCATCCATCCATCCATCCTTGCATCTATTCGTTCATCCATCCATGCGCCCATCCATCCATGCATCCATGCATCCATCCATCCATCCATCCATGCATCCATCCATCCATCCATTCAACCATGCATCCATTCCTCCATACATTCATCTATCCAACATTTTTGAGGCCCTTGTTTGCCAGGCCTTGACTTGGGTTGTTGAAAAATGTAGACGAAGAATGTAAAGCCAGGTCTCAAGATGCTCACGGTTTATTCCCATACTTGCCTAGTAGGTGGGACAAGCCTATGCGATTGGGAAGAAAACCTAGAAGAGTGTTTTATGTAATATACTGAGTACTTGAAGTGAGATACTTCATTATCTGATGAAACTTTCAGGGAAGCTCCTTCTTTCCTATGCTGCAATGTAGGGCTTTACCATTTATCTTAGAAGTAAATTCCATATCTAAAGAGTTTACTGTGTCAAAACTAGTTTGTTTTAAACTTAAATTCTCCCTTTTGCATTTCAGCTTGCAGCATTTGAAGTCAGAAACTTTAGAGAGGATGCTGAGCCAATGGTCACGGTACTTGTTACTGGGCAGAATTCTCTGGTGGGCCAGAGGGTGTGCTGGTCCCTTCAGGGCAGGGAGGTGGAGCTGATGAACCCAGGACTCAATTCTTGCTCAATCGATCTCAAATTCTGTGACCCTACCAAAGTCACCCAACATCTCTGAACCTGTTTCCCCTTCTGTAGAGTGAAGGTGCAAACAGGACTAAGAGCAACAGTTGGTGAGATGATGAATTGAGATGATACACATGTCAGGGGCTTCTCGTATGCATGTGCAAAAGTACCATTATTATTATTATTATTATTATTATTATTATTATTATTATTATTATTATCCAGGGCACTAGACTTCTGGGAGCATAAGCAGAAAACAGAATCACACTTGGAATTAAAAAAAAAAATGGAGCCCGGTCCCCTGTGCCACCTACACCAACCGAGGCAGCTTCTGACTGAAGTTTCCTCATCTGCAAAGTGGGGTTGATCATAGCATCTCCTTAAGTGGCAGTGATGTTGAAATGAGACAGTGTGCGAGCACATGCTTTGCATGAGGGTGGAAGAGCAAAGTCTGTGCCTTTGTTCTAGAAACAATTATTCCCTTGCCTCACTACTTTTCCACTGGCTGTTCTTTTTCCTGCTTTTAGACTAATAAGTCCCTGGTGTCTTTTATGGTAAACTGGCTCTCATCCTCTTTGGAAGCAGATTGTGCCTGGCTAGTAAATTTAATAAAAGCAGTACGTCTTTGTTTCCTTTGTGGGCACCAAGGCCCCTCTTCCTTTGCTTCACATATGCCACCTTTTGTCTCTATCATCCATTCCTTGCCTTTGCTTCATGGATGTAAAGGCAGCTCTAATTGGTCCTTCTCTCTGTCTTCCCAGCTTGTTATCGCAGCTGGTGCCTGCTCTGAACCCTCCATCAAAGGAAGCCTAAAGTGAAAAGTGGGACCCCAGGCCCCATCCCCCAAAGCAGCCACTGTTACCCATTTCCTGTGCCTTTTCAGAAACAGACTACGACTGTGGACACGTATGTGTAGATTGTAGCCTACCTTTTCCTACAAATTGGGGCCATTAAATATGGTGTTCTGAACCTGGCTTTTAAAATTTCACAATCTATTGTTGAGGTCATTTTGTGTCAGTACACATAGAGTTCCTTTATTCTTTATTTTTGGATGAGTAATAGGATGTGATGTGGGACTTTTCCCCTTGTTCTGGAATTACAGCCAAAGGTCGATGATGTAAACAAAAGATGCTAGGTGTTCCTGCATTCTACAGAGAGCCCTGACCTGAGGCCGCCATCGCCTCCTCAAATAACTTAAGAGGCCTTGGAAACCTCGCTTATGCATCAATCACCCAGGCAGGTTTCTGTGGGGAGCACACTAGGCCTGGGAGGAGGTGGAAAGTCAGCTGTGGGGACTGCTCTGTGCCTGGGGAGAAGTGACTTCCTTTCCTCCCAAAAAGCTTCCCATCATGTAGGTGGATGGGAAAGGGATCCTGGAGAGTCACTCATGGAGTCTTGCTAGAAGGGGAGACAGCGGCCCTTCCAGTCAATGCTCGCAGAGCTGCGGAATCGAGGGTCCACGTGAGGGCACACTATGGAGGAAGGGCGGTGAGACAGCCAAGAGGAAGCTTGTGTGGCCGTAGAGGCTGGGTACCCGCTGGCTGCCTGTGCTAGAGGGCAGAAGGGATCTGTGGGTTGTAGGATGCTACAGCTGGGAAGCCAGAGATGGCCCTGCCATCCCAGTTCTGGGGCCTCAGCAGTACCAACGGGACCTATGGGAGCTTTTCCAGAGCGCTGCAGGAGTGCCTAAAGTGGGCCTCGGGAGCTGGCATTCCCCAGGCTGGACCAAAAGGAGACCAGGCCCCTTCCTGTGGCAGGTCCCCAGTGACAGAGGGCCTGGGGTGGAGCCAAACACTGCTCCCATGAAAGCCACACCCACCACCGCAGAGACCACCAGGATCCCACAGAACCTTCCTCACTAAAGTAGATACCAGGGAGCTCCTGCCTCCAACAGGCCACCAGCAAGTGGAAGAACTCAGCCATCTGGCTTCCCTCTTTGCCCCCAACATCAGGAGAGACCCCAGAGCTCAGCCCAGGCCACCTCTTGGCAGCTGCTGGGGAGGGGAAGCTTTTGAACATTAACAAGGTTGGAATTTACAGAGAACTGGACATACTCCAACTACAGAAAGTTGCAGGATCTGCCCAAGTTGTCATTAAAGGACAGTCAAGAGAGATTAGACACAAGGCAGTTGAGGGCTTGTATCACAGAGTGGGAGGGTCAGCTCTTGCCTGTGAAATGGACCTGGGTCGGAAACACCATGGGTTTGACTCACAGAATGAGGGTCTCTAAATTCACAGATGGGTCCTGGGTGATGCCATCTGTGAAACCACTGTGAAGCCTGATGCACCCGAATCACCTAGAGGCAAACTCAATGACTCAGTTACTTTCCAGAGCTTGGAATAGAGCAGCTTCATTCATGGCTGGACAGGAGGGTGCCCTCCATGGAGCAGGCTGAGGGCAGGCACCACCACCAGGCCCTTTGCATTTTTGTCAAAGTAGTTGAATCCAATTGCTACTGCTAATATTAGGTTGGTGCATTACTTTTAATTTAAAAGTAATGTCAAAAACCTCAGTTACTTTTGCACCAACCTAATGCATGAATTGACGGCTTGGACTTAGTTCTGAGATCCATTCTGAACATGTACCCTATGTCCCCCACGCTCGAGTTCTTTCTGAAGCCACAAATACTGAGCAGCAGAGGCAGACAATTCCCAATATCTTTCAGAAAACTCAATTTCCAGCCATGTGTGACAAAATGACTATTTAATGAAGGCAAATGTCATGCTTAAATATTTTTAGTCTTTCTTGTTGGTGAGTGAATCATTTTGAATGACAGATTGCATTTCAAGGGGGTGCAAAAATCTCAACAGAACACCATTCCTTTTCTAATTTTTTGTTCCATTGACTCTTGGAAACCCGCTCAGTGATTCAGGAAGCTGTCTGGGGCTTTCCGACAGCACATTACACGTTCAGCAGATCAATGAAACTCCTATCAGTAAAGCTGCGACTGAACACATTGTGAGTTCTGGTCCTTTTAGGGGAAAAACTCTTCCCACTGAACCGGCTCCCATATGCACCTGCTTTAGATTCTGTAACTTCCTCAACCCATTTGCTTCTTCTTCTTTAGAGGTGCTCACGGCAGAGGTCATTCTTTTTACTTCGGTGGCTTCAGTCGGCAAAGGCTTTTGCTGGGAGCTGCCTGCACAGGTGACAGATGAGGGGACATGGGGATTGTGACAGGGCTCAGACACCTCTGCTCCCTTCCCTCCAAAGCCAGGAGAGAGCTCTGAAGGGAGAGGGGAAGGAGGGGTGAGGCACCCCCTCCGGGGCCTCTCCAAGGAAGGAATGGATTCTGCTATCAGTTCCTCCCAGGTTCCAGTCTATCACTTGTCTCTAGAGGATACTCCAGAACGAATGAAGAAGAGGTTCAATGGATGATTAAGAATATGAACTGCAAAGTTCTGAAGACAAATGATAAGAGGTCAAGTAGTGTGATGGGAAAAACTCAACCCACCATGGTACTAGAGGCTGAGTGAATGGGCTTCAATTTATCCCCACTATTTGCTAACTGGGTAATTTTGACAAGAAATCTCTCCTTTCAGAGTTTTAGTTTCCTCATCTATGAAACAAGGGATTTGGAGCAAATAATCTCTAATGTTCCCTCTCTATTTTTAAAATTCTCAGAGTAGATGGTTGCTATGCCTACCCCTTACCCTGGGCCTAATTCCAGTCCTTTTAGAATTGGCTTATGCTAGAAAGCAGTTGTCCTTGAGCAAGAAAGAACTCTGGGGCCATCAAAAAGAGGTTGCTTGGTGAGAGATTGCGCACACCAATGGTAGGTACCCAGTGTGAGTGGAGAAGACAGGATGTTTCAGAACGTTCTCCCATGTCTGTACTAATTCCATGGTAGGTGGGTGGGGCTACACAAAAGCCTGGAGCAGTTTTTCCTTTTGACGTGAGCTGGAAGCAAGCTGATAGAAACATGGAAACCTAGGCCAGCTTAGAAGACCTACAAGTCAAAGTTGACTTCTCCCCTGACCCAGCTCCATCTAGCATTGCCCAACTCCCCAAACACTGCTGAACGGCTGTTTATATGGAGATGAAGAAAAGCTCTCTGTTGACTTTGTTTCCAAACCCTGCCTTTTGGAATTGACACAAGAAAAGAGCACACTGCTCTCCAGGCCTGACCATCCGGTCAGCAGACTCCAACCCCTGCCCCTGCTTTCTGGCTTTTCTTCCTCAAACAGAAGCTATTGAATCAGATATCAACAACATCGATAAAAACGAGAGCAACATGGGCTTTGAACCCAAGGCTAACAGGCTTATCACAAACTCTTGTCAACCTCTCTCTGTCACTTCCAACCCTAGGGGTGAAAGATCAAACTTTCACTCCTTCTCCTGAGGACTGCTCTGTACAGGGGTCCTGGTCCCTGTGGGTCGGGACACATGGGGCTGGATCTGCACCTTCAGGGAACACAGCCGGGACTGCGGAGGAAGCAAGGCCCCAGGTTCACTGTGGCTGCAGGTGGAGGGAGGTTGTCACTTGGGATGGGTGCCTGAAGCAGTATAAAGGCAGTGTTCAGGTTAAAAGCACAAACACTGCAACCAGACCACCTGGTCTATCTCTCACAGCTTTGGGATCTTGGGTGAGTTTTTTAATCCTCTTGGTATCTTAATTTCTCCATCTGAAAAGTGGGACTGATGCATCTACCTAGTAAGGCTGTTAGGAGGATTCAATGTGCTCATATTTCTAAAACAATGTAGAACAATGCCTGACACTTAGGATGTGTCAAAAAAATTGGTGGTTCTCAAACTTTAGCAGGGATAAATATCCTGGAGAACTTGTTTGAAAGCAGTTTGCAGGACTTGGTTTCCTGGAGGCTTACGGTGAGGGCCCAGACTTGTGTGATGCTGACACAGGTAGTCAGTACCACCTGGTCTCTGTTGTGCCTGAATACCCCCCACCCTCTGGGAGCAGCAGGACCCTGTGTCCCTCAGGATCGGCTCTTGTTGCCCGGTGGGTTGCTAGAATCCTTGCAGATTGTGGTCTTGTGTGTTGTGGCTCATCAGCCTGGAAAGTTCTTCTGCACCTCGTCCAGTTGATCTTTCAAGTTTCAGCTTGAGCAACGTCTCCTCCATGAACCCTTCTTTACCTGGCCCTGAACCTCTGGGAAAGGACACAAGCCCTTGTCTTCAATTCCAAGACTCATTTTTTGTAAATATGAAGCAACCTGATTTGTGGCAAGAACCACATGTGATGTCAAAAGCCTGACCTGAACTGATATGCTATTGATAGTCTTTATTTATTCCACTTAGTGTGACTATTCATATGTTTGCTGTAGAAATATTAATGGGTTTGCTGACAAGGTGCTGCCTCAGACTCTGCTGAGGATGTTACATAATGGATGGTATATACAATGTATCACTTTCCTAAAACAAAAATAAACAAAACTGCATTACATAATACATCTAGACCAAAGACTTTTGAATCCCACATGTGTGGCACATTTTACTCTGATTAGTTTCTTTCTCGACATTAAATGGAAATCCTAACAGCAAAGACCATGGATTTAGCACAATCCTTGGTGCAGACAATGATCAACGATTGTTTCTTGAATGAATGAATTCTTTCTTGCAGAAGAAATTGCGTCTGTCTTCCCCATTCTCTGTCACATTCCCCACCCCCACCCCATAATCTTCACGTAGGATTTGTGGAATTAATTTCACATGGTTGTTTGGTTTTGCCTCCTTAGAACCAGGCCTGAAATTTGGGTAGGCTGTTCCCAAATTGGGGTAAATAGGACTTCCTGGGAAGATGATGTTTTGAACAGCTCTTTGGGCAGGGTTTTGAAAAAGAGGAAGCATTTCTAGGGCATTAGAATGTCTTTGATAAAAGAATTTTCTGAGATTGGGAGAATGAGTTGAAGACTTCATCTCTGAGATTCTCTTTTTCTTCTTATTATGTATGATAAAGCTTGACTCATTCAATATCAAAAGGGGGAAATGCTCCACTAGGCCCAGCCCTCCTAGGCTGGAGGAAGGCAAGAACTCCAGGACGGGAAACTGGGAAAGGTACCTTGGCAGCTCCCAACCCAATTGAGCTATTAGAAGAAGGGGGATGGAGAGACTCAGGAAGTTATAAGAAGTTGAGTGCCTGATGTATGAGTTAATAGGCCCCAAGACCTTGGGATGTATTGCGACAAGGAGAGGGAACAGTCACATTCTAAGAGAAATGGGATGAGTATTTGGATAACTTACATTCAAATCTCACATTGATCCTAATTTCCTATGACCAGGTAGAGAGGTTGCAAACTCAAACACTTGCATGAGCCAGGCAGATAATGAGTGACGCGGGCCGGAAGTGACAGCACGGAGTGCAGGGGAGTGTGGCCAACCGGGAGGTCCACGCCCCATCTAAAAAGGGAAGCCCCTATTCAGCTCCAGCTGACGGATGCCAGGTGTTCTAAGTTTTGTTGTTGTTTTTACATCCATCTTCTGCCCTCTGAGGTGTCTTCTGATGTTTAAAAAGAAGCCAGAAAACTTGATTTTTAGGTGAAAATTTCCCATTTAAAAATTCCCAGGAAAGACAAATAAAGATGAGTTGGGACCCACTGACCATTTTGCAACCGTTCCCTCCATACATTTCCGGTGCTCTCCCGTCATGATCCTTGGGAAATCCACCCCTGAGTGTCTGAAATGTTCCCGCCATTCTGAACTGCGAGGATCCCAAGTGGGGGTTGTTATTCTCATTTGCAGCTTCTCAGTCCCACACCAAGAAGCAGGGCAGGCTCACCTCCTCCAGGGCTGCCTCCTTTCCCAAACACAAGGTCCCTTAATTGTGTCCTCGGTGAAAACCTAAAGAAGATTGCTAAGCAGCCACCGGAGTCGTTTGCCAGGCACCTCTGCATAGACAGCCAAGTGTGGCTCGGATGCCTGGAGGCCTCCAGGGAAACTGGCATCTCTGGAGAATTAAATTGTTGCGGAGACCAGGAAGCTTGGAAATTGGAAGACAAATATGAGAGGCAGAGCAAAAAGTAGCTCATTCATTTGCTACTTCACAGGAAACAAGGAGAGCCAACAGGCACTGCAACACTCAGGCCAAGGCGGCGTGACCGTCTCAGATCATTTTCTGCAGTTTCAGTGTCTTCACGACTATCGCATGGCCTCCTCTCTTGCTCTCTTGCCAGAGACTCCAAATGACTTTTGTTTTTGTTTTTAGAAACAAGGTCGTGCTCTGTCCCTCAGCGGAAGTGCAGTGGTGTGATCATGGCCCACTGCAGCCTCCGACTCCTGGGCTTGAGCAATCCTCCTGCCTCAGCCTCTGGAAGCTGGGACTACAAGCAAGTACCACCATGCTTGGCTAATTTTTTAGTTTTTAACATCTTTCTGTAGAGATGGGGGGTCTCACTATGTTGTCCAGGCTGGTCTTGAACTCCTGGGCTCAGGTAATACTCCCACCTTGGCCTCCTAAAGTGCTGGGATTACAGGTGTGAGCCTCTGTGCCCAGCCCACGTGTCTGCCTTACAGTCAACCCAGCCCCTCCATCAGGATTGTGAGGTGGGCAATCCTCAGCAGCCTGGCCAGTGTCTGACTGTTTATTCAGGAACACACACAGGCAGGAAACAGCAAAGATCCTCAAACACAAATCCACAGACAACCCCGAACTTCCCTATAGCCAGCAACACCCCCACCTATTCCCCAGCACCATCTAGTTTACTGTAATCCAGCTTTATTGAGCATCCAAGGTACAGAGAGCATTGATTTAGCCCCACACTTTCAGGTGCTTCGGGTGATGTATAGGATGGAGATAGTCATACAAATAACCACAATAAGAGACAGAAAGGAAAAAAGTACTGTAAACTCAGAGTAGGGTTGGAACTTCATTTGGCGGGGTGAATCAGGCAGGGCTTCATGGAGGAGGTGATATTTGAGATGGGCCCTGAAGGTTGCCTAGATTTGGACGCATGGGAAGGTCACTCTGAGTAGAGAGAGTGGTGGGAGCAAAAGGCAAGAAGGTAGCAGTGCAAGGGCTGCATGGGGATGGAACAGTTCCCTTGATGCGACTATAGGAGCATAAAGAAAAGGTGAGTTAGGAGCCTGACCTTGAATGAGTTTACTCATAAGGAGTGTAGATTTTAGTTTCATTTTCATTGGTCAATACAGGCAAGCCTTTGAAGGGTTTCTGCAGGAGAATGTGGATATTGGAGTTGGGCTGCACCAGTGCAAACTGGACTGGGAACTGGGAAGGGAGCAAGTGGGAGGTACATTCAGGACATTAACTTGGGCAGCAGTTACAGAGGCAAGCAAGGTGGAGAGGGGGTGGAAATGAAGGGGAGAATCCAGATGCCTGAGCTGTCATGGGTGTCCCTGTCTCCAGTTCCTCCTTCCCTTCTTCCTCTAGTGAGGCATTTGGCCCCAAATTCCAGCAAAATCTCTCCTATTAAGGCCACCAGTGACATCCACATTGATAATTCCAGTGATGGCTTCTCAGTCCTCATCTTGCTGACCTACCAGCAGGCCATGCCACACTTGATCTGCCCTCCTTCATAAATATACTCTGCTCCCAGTCCAGTCTGTCTCGGGTCACCACTGTCTCCTGGTTTTCCTCTCACCTCTCTGACCACTCCTCCTTTCCTGGATCCATCTCACGCTCCCATCCTCGGACCCCTCCTTTTCAGTGTCACAGTTTTAAACACCATGTACACGCTGATGATGCTTTAGCTCCAGCCTGGACCTCTTTGACGTCCACGTTCCTTCTACTTTCTACTTGATCCTTCACTTGGCTAACAGATGGCTCACCTTGGTATAGTCCCAAAGAGGCTCTATCTTGTTTCCTGTTCCTCCTTAAGACCTCCGGAGTTGCTGTTTCTCTGCCCAAAGCCTCGTGGCTCGCTCACTCACCTCCCAGCATTCTTCATCTTGACTCACTCCATCCAAAATTGCACCCTCCCATACTACCTAGATCCTTTGTCTGCTTCCCCATCCCCCCCCAGCTTCATCAACATTTAACACACCATATTTTGTACTTATTTATATGTTTCTCATTTAGTTGCCTCCACTAGAATATATATCTCATGATGGAAGTGATCTTTCTTTTGTTTTCATTGCTGTATTACTAACCCCTACGAGTGCTTGGTACATGGCAGGCACTCAATGCATATTTGTTGAAGGAATGAGTGAATGCATGAATAGAAAACTGAACTTTGTCACTCTTTCAACCTGGGGAGCAAAACCATGTGAAAGGTCACTGAGGAAGTTCCAATGTGGATGCCTGGAAGATACAAGAGAACAACTCCCAGAGATTTGGAAACACGGAGGAGGAGAGGTTTAAAAGGAGTGTGAGTTCAGATTGGGACATTTACAGTTTGGGTGACTTGAGGAATGTCCTATGATGAGTCCATTAGGCTTTTGGAGACGAGGGTCTGGAGAGAAGCTGGGGCTAGAGATAGACTTGGGAATTGTCCACATGGAGGTACTAACTTAAGCCATGAGAGGAGGAGGAGGAGGAAGAGGAGAAAGAGACAGAGAGAGAGAGAGAGAGAGAGAGAGAGAAAGAGAGAGCTCACCGAGAACAAATTATTGGGGAACACCCACCTTTAGGGGAGGAGAAAAAATAGTAGGAGTATTTCAAGAGTGAGAGAGTAACCAGAAGATTTAAATGTCATGGAAACCAAAGACGCAGCATCAAGACAGAAGAAATCACCGATAACACTGAAGGCAGCACACTACAGGGGAGAAAGAAGACTGGGAATTGGTGGTTAGATGTGACCACCCAGAGATCTGCCATCCTACTGCCCACATGTCCTGATGAGCAGGTAGATGCCCTTGAGCACCAGTCAGCAGTGCAATGGGGAGTCATGGAAAATTTTCCAGCAGCAGATTGACAAGATCAGAACTTTGCTGGAAGCAGGTTCACACGAGTGTAAGATGACTGGGAAGGGGAAAAATCAATGGACACCCTTTAGTGAGATATTGCAGAAGTCCAGACTGAGGGAGGTCTAGAAGTTAATTAAGGGCTGGTGGCTTCAATGTTCAACATGTAGAGCAGGACGACAGGCCCAAGGTCATAGGGCTCCCAGGGCTTCCTGGACCTCAGGTGGGGATGGCCATTGCTGTTTGCATGTCACCAGCAGTAAGTGTTTCCCAACGCGGTCTCTCTCAGCCTCCGTAGCTAATATTTGCCTCCTATTGATTCAGTATCTAGCCTGTTACTTTTTAACTGGAGCCTGGGGTTCAAAGGCCTGATTATTGTTTAAACACTCATTACATCGGGGAGGGCATGTCCCCCTGACAACCTCAACAGATGAACAGGCAAGGATCTTCTAAGTAAATATAGAATGCAGAGGAGGCAAGAGGGGGCCAGGATGGGGGTTGAGGTCATGGTGAGAGGGACTGTGAGGGAGCATGATGACCCCAGTGGCAGAGTCGTAGAATTGCTAAGAGAGCTACATAACTAGAATTCAAAAGACAAATCCCAAATTCAAACTTTCTGCTATAAACAATATTAAATACAGTCATGTGTTGCTTAACAACTGGGACACATTCTGAGAAATGCATCGTTAGGTGATTTCATCATTGTGCAAACATCAGAGTGTACTCACACAAACCTGGATGGCATAGCCTGCTACACACCTAGGCTATATGGCCCAGCCTATTGCTCCAAGACTACAAACCTGTACAGCATGTGACTATTCTGTTCAGGCAATTGTAGCACAATGGTAAGTGTGTCTAAACGTAGCTAAACATAGAAAGGGTGATATGTTGCGAAGGCTATGACGTCACTAGGCAATATGACTAGGCAATAGGAATTTTTCAGCTCCATTATCATCTCACGGGACCACCATCGTATATGGGGTCCATTGCTGACTGAAATGTCTTTATGCCATGCATGACTGTATGTTACAACTTAATATCTAAAATCCCTTAATAACAGAAACTCTAAAAAATTCAGCATCTCAGAGCTTCATCAAAGAGTTCCTGGGAGTAGAAAATCCAGTCCTCAGTCTCTGGTCCCTTTAGTCCTTTAACTCTGTTGGACAAAGGGAAGTTTATGTTGTCCCTGGATGGTCCCTGGAAAATATGAGATGCTTGTTTTGTGGTGTGGGGAAAGGCTGGAGGGAGGCTGGGGGTTCTGCCCTGTGGCAGCCAGAAAGACGGTGCTGAAACTAGGACTGTCCCAGAGATCAGGTTGTCTTTTCACACTGTGCTGGGGTCTCATATTCCACTGGCGTCAGTGGATTTTGTAAACTTAAGTAGGCCCCCTACCCTCAAAAACCTCCCCAATTTGCTGGGACATAAATGCCATACATTTGACCTTTATTCCTTTTGATATAAACCAAACATCACCTTTGCTATTTGTCAAAATGAAAATTCTTCTGGAAGGGTCACGTGTTTAGCCTATCAGTCATTCACATCTTAGTATAAATGAGTTTATTGTTCGTCAGGATGTGTGGGCAGTAGGATGGCAGATCTCCAGATGGTCACATCTAACGACCAATTTCCAGTCTTCTTTCTCCCCTTTAGTGTGCTGCCTTCAGTGTTATCGATGATTTCTTCTGTCTTGACACTCTGGTTTCTCAGACAGGAGGTTTTGATGGAGGGGCAGGGAATGGGCAGTAGGGTTGGTGGCTAAATGATGCCTTTGAGCCAGACAACCTGGGTTCAGAGAACCACTCTGCAAGTCTCCTAACCTCCTAGTCTGTTTCCTTGTATGTAAATTGGTGCTAATAACATCTACCTCTGTAGGCTGGTGTGGAAATATTATAAGAGAGTAAACTGAAGACTGCAGAGGCTTGGTAGATGGCAGGAAGACCACTGTCCCTAGGGGAAGTTCTCTGTAAAAGGATGCTGAAGGCTGAAGATAAACTCTCCACGGCAGCTTGGGTTACTGTTCCCAACTCCTTCCCTTTTCTTCTGGGTGCCACTGGGTATTTCCCATCCCCGTGGGAGGCTCTGCAGGTGGCTTGGAGGCCGCTCACTCAGGTGCAGGTAAACAGCTCAGAGAGGCAGAAAGGGCTGAGGGCCCTACTGGAGCGCCACAAGGAGGCGCTGTGGCGAGGGACGGCTGATCCCATGGCTGAGGGCCTGGGGGCTGACCGACCAGCTGGAGCTTGGGTGAGCATCACAGAGGCCATCAAAGTGTTCCTGGAGGATGGCCTTGGAGTACTTGCAACCCCATTCAGGGGACAAAGAGGACGACACCCTAGGCCCAAGGAGAGAGCCCAGCCCAGCCTGTCCTATGAGGATCCACCAGGGACCTCTGGAGGAAAGAGCCTCAACAAGGAGTTTGATCTAGAAATTGAATGCTTATTCCCCAAAGACTATTTTAAACCAAAAGAGGCAAATTACATTGAAAGAGCTAACAATTGAAGCCCCTGGCACAGCATGGAAACAGGGCCCCAGTGCAAGAGGAGATTGGTGCTGGGCAGCGAAGTCCCCCTGTTTGTGCCCATCTAACAGGTGTGGGCAGTCCTGGGCCTGCGCCTGTGGAGTACAGGCTTGTCTTGGCCTTCAGGGCCAGCTCCCCCAGCTCCACATCCCGGGGTTCACTGTTCAAAGATTGAGGATTGAAGAGTATAGCATGCTCCGGGGTGCGAGGGCCCTGATTCCCACCTACTGCTGCTTTTGCTTCAGCTTTTTGGGTCTTGCTCCAGATCAAGGGCTTCTCCTCAATTTTGAGGAAGACAAGGCATAACCCAGAGGGCATGGTGGGCTCTGGTCCCTGTCCTGAAGGACAAAATTTCTTGCGGATGTTTGCCAAGATACACTCCCATGCTGGGATGATGTGTTGATTATGCTCTTTATTATTTTTTTTTTTGAGACAGTCTCTTGCTCTGTCACCTCAGCTGGAGTGCAGTGATGCAATCTCGGCTCACTGCAACCTCTGTTTAAGCGATTCTCCTGCCTCAGCCTCCTGAGTAGCTGAGATTACAGACGCATGCCACCAGGCCTGGCTAATTTTTATAATTTTAGTAAAGATGTGGTTTCACCATGTTGGCCAGGCTGGTCTCAAACTCCTGACCTCTCAGGTGATCCGCCCTCCTCGGCCTCCCAAAGTGCTGGCATTACAGGTGTGAGCCACTGTGCCTGGCCTACTTACACTCTTTAAATTTTCTTGTTGTCAACTCCTCTTGGGGCTCCTTGGCTCCTTCCCCACCTATAGTGCCAGCCTGCTACTGCTTGGCCACTTGGCACAGGGCCCATCCTCCTCAGGACAAGTAGGACTGTCTACATCCTTGCACTTTTTTAAAAAAGAGACCAGCTTAATGTGCTTGCAGATTTCCTGGGAAAACCTGGGTTTTTTGGCCTGAACCGGGAAGCAGAAGGATGGAACCCTGCCGGCCGTGTCTCTGCTGGGTTTACCACCAGGCCAAGGTGGTCTGTCCATTCTGCGCTGCCCCTAACTGCCCAAGCTGGGCCGTTTTGCGGCTTCCTGGCCTCCCTTCCTGAGCTCAATGTTGAGTAGTCCCTCTGCTGCAGACAAGCCACTGGGTGGAGGTGGTGGGGTGAATGAGGTCCCACCCACTTCCACGGCCCACAGGGGCAGTAGGAAGCTGACCACTGTCGCCCATCAGCCCTCAGGTTTCTAGCTGGGAGAAGCGCCCACAGGGGCGGCTGTTCTGGGTCTATAGAGAGGAGGCAGGGCTGCCCCAGCAGAGTCCAGGGCCACACATGAGAACAAAACCTGGCCCTCCAGGCCCACAGTACTGGTCATATCTGGATTGATCAAGGGCAAGAACCCCGGGACTCACATGGAGAGGGAGAGCGTTAGACAAAGCAAGGCCGGCCCTGCAGGGCCACATATTCCGTGATCACGTGATTCGAGCCGCTGACACCTGGGCAGTCCGCAGCGCAGAACCTTCTGCCTTTAGCCTTGGTACTCAGTCTGGACAAGGCCAAACAGGATTCGGAACTCGACTTCCTGATTCCAGCAACAGCATTTAAAACTCCCTAGGAAGGGTATTGCTTAGACACCACCCGAATCTGCCTTTAATCACAGGAATGTGGCTTTCACCCATCCCTCTCGGCCCTATTCAGTTTCAGTCTGCTCTACTTGGAGGTGTGCTTGCTCTAGTACCGGACACCCCTTCCAAACTCATTTGTCTGCAAGTAAGCCCTTTCCTCGGAGAGGAAAAACGGCTTACTCCAAGAACTGACGTGGGGAGTGGGCAAAAATGTGTGGAGGGAACACGGTCTTCCCTCACTATTCCAAAGGGGAACTGTGCAGCAAGGCTGCAGAGCTGCGAGGGAGGGGCCTGGAGCCCTGGGAAAAGGGCACATCTGAAAAGGTAGTTTCTGGGGACATCTGGCCAAGAAAAGGATGAAGTTTTCGCACCCAGTTCAAACACCAAGGCAGTAAGACCAGCAGAGGACCTGGAAGAGCCACAACCCCTTGTGGGAGTCTGTGCTTTGAGTGGGCCTGAGAGAAGGTGACACAGGGACAGTCTGTGACCTTCACCCGGAAGCACCGAGGGCTCAGGATGCCTTGTCCCCAGGAGTTCCCTGGGAAGTGAGGGCCACTATGCCTGGAGGTGACAGGAAGTGACAGGAGGGCTCCAGGTACCCGAGACTTGCAGCCCAGCTGGGAACTTTGCAGAGGAAAGCGGAGGAGGCATACGAGCAGCATGGGGCACGGTGAAGGGGGCTGGGCAGGAAGGAACACAGCAACAGGCTAATTGGGGAGACTGACCTTTTTCCCAGTCTGGCCTAAGTTCAGCCCTAAAAGGTTCCCAACAGGGACTCTCCCTTCTTGCTCTCTTGAGCCCCCACTGGGTGACAGCTGGGCACTGCGGCCTACTTACCAAGGACTGTGTCTCGGGTCTTAAGTAAACTCATGCTCAAATTTTTTCCAGCCCATTCAAGTCCTATAAATGATTCCTTAGAGATTCTACAGCCTGAGCTCTCTGGAAGCTGTTTTGAGAAGTGTTCTCTCCCAGAAAGTGGTTTCTGTGTTCTTACCTCAGGAACCCCTTTGCACACGGCTCTGAGGGTCAACCCCGGGAAAGCTAGTGTCAGAATTCAGGACACCCATGCTCACCGCAAACACTTTTACCAGGAGCTTCACCATCTCACAAGTGCCTAATGTGTTTTGGACTTCAGAGCAGGTTAAAAGCTTATTCATCTAGTGACTGTGTCATTGATACAATTCGTTCCACCATGTGTGGTTTTAAGATAGAACATACAAATATTCACAGTCCAATTGTGCCTCCCATGTGTACTCATAACTCTGGAGGAGGCAGGAATTCCAGGTACTGCCGACAGCTTCCTGGCAAGATGCCATCTATTGTTAATGGAAAAAGACAAACTGCAAGAAACCAAAGACTAAATGATGTCCTGCTTCCCCGCTATCTCCTCTGCCCCAACGGGATGGGTTAAGCACATCAAGAGGACGCTCAGTACTAAAGAAAAAGGGAAAATTCTCCAGAAGTCTGAGATGATCTGAGCGGAATGAAATGGCAAGAGGAAAAACGCCACTGGGTTTGCACAGGGCAGTGACACACGGTCGGGATTTTTTTTTTTTTTTTTTGAGACGGAGTCTTGCTCTGTTGCCCAGGCTGGAGCTCAGTGGCACGATCTTGGCTCACTGCAAGCTCCGCCTCCCAGGTTCACGCCATTCTCCTGCCTCAGCCTCCCGAGTAGCTGGGACTACAGGCGCCCGCCACCACGCCCGGCTAATTTTTTGAATTTTTAGTAGAGACAGGGTTTCACCGTATTAGCCAGGATGGTCTTGATCTCCTGACGGTCGGGATTTTGACAGCACCTTTCTGAAAAGCAACTTGGGGATTCATTATTGAATCTCATTAACTCTCACACAAGTTGAGGGCCGGCCATACAAGGATGCCTTTTGAGGAATAGACTAACATGGATTATACAAATGTTACATAAAATCATTAATTCTCAAGTTTAATAAAAGAACAAAACAGCAGACGGATAAGAATAAATGTGCATCCTTTTAGTAGGCTTAAGCCATGTGTTTTGGGCAGAGTTTAACTTTTTTTTTTTTTTGAGACGGAGTCTTGCTCTGTTGCCCAGGCTGGAGCTCAGTGGCACGATCTTGGCTCACTGCAAGCTCCGCCTCCCGGGTTCAAGTGATTCTCCTGCCTCAGCCTCCTGAGTAGCTGGGATTACAGATATGCGCTACCACATCTCGCTAATGTATAGATATTTCTTGTATTTTTAGTAGAGATGGGGTTTCACCATGTTCGTCAGGCTGGTCTCGAATGCCTGACCTCAGTGATCCGCCCACCTCAGCCTCCCAAAGTGCTGGGATTACAGGCGTGAGCCACCATACCCTGCCAGACTTTAATGTTTTTAAAAGGGTGGAGCTTTTAGGGAGATGGAGGAAATGAACGCACTATAAATCTGCAGGCATTTAAATCCCTCTGAAACAACTGGTGCATTCACAAAGAAGTTTTAAATCAAACAACCCATAATACGTGATGTAGAAAATGTTCCAGCTTCCATAATTCTTTATTAAATATTTGACAAGTTGCATCGCTTCTTTACAATGACTTCATTTCGTCACATTAGTCTTTTGCTGTCAGGAAAACAATCTACAGTTTCTCTTTAGATCTCTCAAGAAAAAAGAAAAGCGAAAAGGATTTGTTCTTCAAGAAAACTTTTCCTGTGTGTATCAAATTCAACCATATTTTAAAGCTGTTCTGATTGTGAAAATGAGTATTATTCATAAGTTGTCTTAAAAAAAATTCAAGGTAGTTTGGTTTTTACCACTGTATCAAATAGTACTTGGCTTCCTATTAGGTGGTGGGTTTATAATAAAAAGTTATGAAACATTGAGAATTTATTTGGAATGCTTGAAACTTTTCACCTTAAAAGTCACTGCTTTTTTCATGTTTCATTTGATGATAGATCCTGAATTACGAAATGACAGCAAACTAACATCATCTTCCTAGGGTTTTTCTCAGGCTCCAAGGGTCGAAATTCACAGGACACAGCTTGGAGAAAACTGTAGAAGGGACTAAGCTCTCACCCCCTTTTGAAACCAGATTACTGAATAAAGGTGTAAAAATGCTATACAAATATATACAAATATATTTGGACAGCATATGTACGTATATATGTATATATATTACATACATAGTAGTAAAGGAAGAACAAAGTCACGCAAAGTTAACATGAAGGAAACCGTGACAATCTCGGTGAAATTAGTCTGAGTGAAAGGGGAAAACTGGCTTACATAGGAACACAGATATCTGCAGACACGGAGTTATACAGAGTCACGGTCACGAGGAAGGCTTCTGATGCACTGGTACGGGGTTGAGAATGCAGTGCACGCAAGGTTAGGTGCCAACAGCAATGCTATTCCTTACACACATAAAACCAACGAACAGAAAGACATGCCTTTGAAACATGCGTTGCTTTGAGTGGAACATCTTTAACAAACGACGGATGTTTAATGAGAGGTTTGCTTGGAAAATTTCATGCCAACCGGAAGCCACCCCTTTTCTAGAAAACATTCTCCAAGCTCCTGTCTGAATGCTATAGCATTTTCTCTGACATACTGAGAACACTCTGGGGTGGGGGTGTGCATATGCAAATGTACAGACACTGTTCATTAAGGCTTATATAAATTAAAAAAGTGGTCCAAAGAATATCACATTTTTTCCCCCAGTTTTAAAATCTAAAGTACAAAGTGGAGTTTATAAGGATTTGTTTTTTAAAAACACATCTCAGTCCTGAAATTGGCAGCTCTGACATGACTTATCAGGATGTACCCCAATGCCTGAATGACAGAGGTAGCAAGTGATCTTTGGGGTTGGCGAAAGTCAGGAAAAGAGCAGGCCAGGCAGTTAACCTGCACAGTGGCACCCCCTACTGGCAAGGCAGAAAATGATGCCAGACAGCACCTCCCACCTCTCCCTGTAAGTACAGGGGTGCAGGGGCAGGGTAAGGAGGAGAGAGAATTAGCACAGTGGGTAGGGGCTGCAGAACTGATTAACCCAGGCTCTCTTTATATATTTTTAAATTTCAGAGGTGAGTACAAGACTCTTAGAAATACAGGAGTCGACTGTTAATGGGTAACTGTTAGAACAATTAAAAAGTTGCTGTGTATGAACCTGGCTTTCGAGAGGGCCACTGTGGCTCTGGCAAGTGAGCAGCGGTGCACACTGTCTATGCAACGATGGGAGATGTAGAAAACGGTTCAAATGTTTTGCACACTGTTTCTCAGAATCTGTCACTGTGAGGCCGGGTGCGGTGGCTCATGCCTGTAATCCCAGCACTTTGGAAGGCTGAGGTAGGAGGATCACCTGAGGTCAGGAGTTCAAGACCAGCCTGACCATCATGGTGAAACCGTCTCTACTAAAAATACAAAAATTAGCCAGGCCTGGTGGCGGGTGCTTATAATCCTAGCTATTCGGTGAGGCTGAGGCAGAAGAACCACTTGAAGCCGGGAGGCAGAAGTTATAGTGAGCTGAGATTGAGCCACTGAACTCCAGCCTGAGCTACAGAGCGAGACTCTGTCTCAAAAATATTAATAATAATCTGTCCCTTTGTCCTTACATGGGAGAAATAATACACGCCAAGTCGCTCTGTATCCCTCATTGTCTGAATTCAGGGAATAGCTGATGTCACCTGCTGAAGGGTCCTGGAAACAAAAGTCAAGTGTCTTACCTTTGTTCTTGTGATTTGTTAGAGGACTGGCTACAGAGAAGCATAAACATTTCAGGCAAAAAGGAAAAGAGCACTGAAGCTGGGAGTACACTGTAACACAGAAAATGAATGCCTCATTGCTGCCGGCTCTGGGACCAGCGGTGGAGAGGCACAGGCTGTTGGACCTTCATCCTGCCAGGCGCTCTTTCCACGTCCTTCCTCGGGCCAACAAGGGGCAGGAATGCAAATAGCCGGGACACACAGGCAGCCGTGATAACTGATGTTAAGAAACCTGCAATAGGCGGTGCATGAACTCTGGCACGTACTTCTCAGCCTCACATAAGTGGCCCATAATAATTACAGCTTCAGCAGACAACTAAAGAAACTGCATTAAGGTGATTTCTCTGGCTATAAAGAGAGCCTGGCCTGCAGAGCGGTGTGGCTGCTGGGACCTCTGGGATAGGCAGCACTGCCCTCCCTCCCCCAGGGCTACTCACAGGGCAGGTCGGGGCCCAAGGAATGGCCCAGCAACTGCTCCTCACCCAGCACAGAGCACACTGTCTTTCCTGCCACCTGCAATCATGCTGTGAAGATGACGGGGCGTGGTCATCATGATTCAGAAGAATTAAGATCTATGACCATTTTAGGCAAAGAGAGAAACTTCGAGAATTGCTGAGGACTAGTGAACCTTGTTTTGCTTTTTTTAAAAAAAATACTAAAACCCCACTTCAGCAATATTTAGTTGTCATTTAAATTAAGCTGGTATTATTAAGGGGTTGATGAACTGAGGTGTCACTCACAATTACTGCCTTCCAAGAATTCATGGGGTGGATTTCAGTAATTCTTGTTTGCTTCTGGCTTAGAAATTGTCAGAATGATTTTTCTTTTATACTTTCCAATACTTGACTTAATATGCATTTAGTGACTATTCTGTTTTTTTCAATACACAGTTTACAAGATGACAGAAGAGTCCCAGTTCTTAGGCTAGAACTGGATTTCTCCCTCTACAATTACACGATTACTCTCAAAAACCAAGAAAGCGTACTGCTCAACTCAGGCTCTGGCATGATTCTTAAAAAGAAAACTGACTCTAGACTACAGGGGCTTACAAAAAGGGGATTTTTTACCACTGAGACATTTGTTATGTTAACTGTAGGGGAAACGTCTCACCAACAGTCAAAACCAATGAGCAGGATTTTTTTTTTTTTTTTAAGTTACACAGCATCTAAGTTTTCTGATCACTACCAGGTACTTTTCAACCAATAAGAAAAAGGAACCAACACTCAGCTCTGTAGAAATCTACCTTCTTTTAGAAACCTCAGGCCTCTGCACCCCTTTAGACAACTCATTTATGACGACAACCTTCCATGGCTTCTCACATGCCACCCAGGGCACGGTAAAAAAGGCAATTTCTTACACAGAAAGGTCCTTTTTATGTAACAAACAGACCTCCCCAAACCACAACTCTTTTGTCCTATTGATGACTGGCATGAGATCAAATCTCTAGAGTCCCCTAACTGCCCCGACAGGGTCTAGGACAACACAGGTTAAAAAGGACAGTGGGGTCGTTCAACTCCTACACTACCTCAGGTGTTTTCTCAAAGCACGACAATTCTGCAATGGAGACTTACACGTGGAAAAGAATCAAACTATGCAGGTACCCTCAGTCCTCTGTCACTACCAGCTCAACAGCTTGAGCTCAGAGGATCAAGTCAAGTCTCTGTCTCACTTTTAATCTAGCGCACAACAGACACAACTCAGGCAGTACACGGTATCGAAGCATGCAACAGGTCATTGGTAACAAAACTCAGTTAGATTAAGTGTACATTAAATAAATCTTTGTAGTTGAGTAGAAATCACAAAACAGTTGGTGAGGACAGGTCTGTAGGCTCAGCTTTACATCCAGGTTTTTATACACCAGCAGCCAGATTCACAATGGATAGATATTGCACCGGAAAGAAGTGTGCAGGGAAAAGAAATCATCATCACATTTAATGTTCATGATAAAAAAATAAAAACAAAACCAGACATGACTTCCATGTAGTACATAAAGTGCCTTCAGAATTGGTGCATTTACAACAAAAACTGGTTATTTAGCTACCATTAGCAAACACATACAAACAGGAGACTGAACAGATCTGGTTTCCACAGTTTTGAATCAAGCAGTGCCAAGTTTCATTCAAAATGTCTCTACTACAAACAGCAAAGAGGAAATAGAATAAAAGATGACTGTACAGCGCCAGGAAGGGCTAAATAATTTCTCTGATGAGAAATGGGAGTCCAACCCTGTCTCAAATGTGTTAGAGCACATGTAATTACTTCTAAGGAATAATGGTGTGATTCCTTTCAAGTCAACACAAAATTTGTCATGCTATGTTACAATTCTCTCGGCCTGTAGCTATTAGCTAAATTTGTACAAAAAAACCCCAAAACAAAAACGTAATATCCAGTTTTTCATTCTGAGTATGGAAAAAATTATTATGTCTAATATTATATTGGAAATTCTCTCAAAGTACTTGTCTGTAGAAGGTTTTTGGACAAAAATTTGCCTTCCAATTCTAATAAAGTAGAGGGTGGAGGTGTCAGAGACTTCAAAAATAAAAATGTCATTGACATTAAGCCTGGTATGAAAGTGGAATATAAAAAAAAAAATGCTCACTTTTCCAAGTACATGAGACATCTTTAATCATAACGAAATAAAATCTGAAAATCGGTCTAAATCATTTTAAAAAGTAAACATGAGTTGTAATACTATACCTGTAGAGTGATTAATTCCATTCATTGTCATTAGAAAGGATGTAAAATATTTATTAAGGGCTTTGCCTGCAGAGGCACAACATAAATAGCATAAGTCCTCCTGAAATGTAATTAGTGTACACATCAACCAGTTGATAATTTGTGGTGGGAAATGCAGAAACTCAAGCTGGAACCAGGTTCCCACATCCGAACTTGGACGAGTGCATGGCGAAGGCTCGGCTCCAGGGACCATGCCTGCAGCTGCTCTCTGCCATCGCCTCTGCAAAAGTCTGTTAGGCAAATGCAAAAGTGCAAGCAGAACTTGCTTGAAGAACAAACACCCCCGAGGCAGAGGGTGCTTAATCCACCCCTTCAAATCCTTGAGCATTTTCCACGGCCATGAGAAGTTTCTCTCGTAAATCTTCAAAGGTTTCATATGGAGGTAAGTCAAGGCGATTAAAGCTGCAAAAGGAACAAAAAGTATAGGTGAAAAGCCGCAACAACACTTCCTAGATCTGGTTAATAGGGCATGGTGGTTGAGTAAGAGAATAAAAAAGCCTTAACCAACAATTTTGATTACCTGGAAAAAAAAAAAAAACCCAAAACCTCTAGCTATGAAACATCCACACTAAGTAAGCTCTTGTAATTTGCAGAGAAAGAACATTTTCGAATGGTCCATGAAACCTCTGCTGTAGTCAGATGCAGATCTTGGAACAATCCTGGTGGGAAGGGAAACATGAAAAGCAAAGTAACTGGCAACATTTCCAAACCCTTGGACCACAGAGTTGATGCTTTTGGAGTTACCCACGAATTAAGACTGTGTCTGTCTCTAATACTGTTACTTATTTCACACTAGGCCTCAAGCCAAGTGCTTTTCTCTCTATTAACTCACTTCATTTTCATCACAACCCTATGAAGCAGGTCATGTTATCTCCATTCTGCACAGGAGCTCCTGGAGCAGAGACAAGGTTCCTGAGGTCACAGTCTTTGTCATACGGCAGACCCACAAACAGAACCCAGGCTGTCCGGGGCTCCCAAACACCAGTGCTAAGCTACCTCCTCTGATCAAAGTCAGGCAAAATTAACATTTGCTATGCAAAGTTGCGTTTAGAAAAAGTCCCTACATATCTAGAGGCTTTGGATGGGGGCGGCAACTGCAAATCGCCCTGGCAATAGTGAGGGTTTTCAGACAAATGGATGGCCTCTGTGCTTCTGCGACATGGGGAAACCGCACACAGGGGTGCCAAGTGGATCGGATCAGTGGGCCTGGCATACAGCAAATGCTCAATTACTCAAGAGATAGTATCAGTGTGAACACCTTTCAACATTTACTGAATGTCTACATGGGGCTCAAGACCAGAGCCTCTAGCCACAGAACCTGCACCTCTGTGTGTGTGTGTGTGTATGTGTTGGGGGGTGGCTGCTGATGTGTATCTGTCATGAAAATGGCATGCACACTTGCCACAGCTCATTATGACATAAGAGCTCAAGTTCACGGAGTGCTCACCATGGCCCACCAGTCTTGTCTCAATGTTATGAACCCTGGCAATCACCTTTTAAGGCAGGTAATGCTTCATCCCTATTTCACAGAGGAGGAATTTGAGACACAGCGGGGTTAGGTAACTTGCCCAAGGTCACACGGGGTCAGGTACAGCCCCGGGGTGCTCCAAAGCCCAGCTCTTGAAGTGCACTTGTGCTGTCTCTGCCGTGAGTGCTCACACTGTCTGTGTTTAAAACCGCCCCCTCCAGGTATTGATGTGTGATTCCAAGAACGAGCAAAGTAACTTCCTAGGTTTTAAAAGCTAACCATTCACGCGCTCGCTTCAGCAGCACTTGCACATACACTAAAAGCTAACCATTGTCACAGCCACAGAAAAGAAACAAATACTGTAGAGGGCCCTTTAACAACCCCTAAATGTTGAGTAAGTCCCACTGAGTTCCACTTGGATTCTCCAATAGCTCCTAAACACTAAAAGACAAGAGAATAACACTGTGCTTCTCAAACTGGGGTTCTCAGAAACCCAGGAATCCTAAAAGAGTAAGTACTAATAGAGGCTTTTCACTTTCTGTTATCATATTGATAAAGACAGGACTTCACATCTACAGATGGCATTTAAAAGAGGCTTTCACGGAAAGTGGCTTCAGGCTTTTCAGCTGGGGTTTCACAGTCCTGGGCCTGCAATCCCTATCGGGGTCTCAGGCCCCTTCTTGAGGATCTGTGACCATTTTTTCCCTTTAAAAAAGGTCCATAGATTATTCAGGTTTGAGAAACACTGGAATGATGAAGAGAGAGGCAAAGACAGGAGGTCAAGATCTGAGGTTCTGAATCACGCTGCTTAATGCTTCATCATTTTCCATCTCCGTGTTATCTGTAAAAAAGTGGGTCATAACATCACCCAACTCTTAGGACCACTGGGATGATGGTATGAGTCAATCACATCAAGTGCTTAGCACCATCCCCAGAATGAACTGAGTGCTTGGTGAGTGTGAGTTCCTATCATTTCAGAGGTCAGGATACACGGACCTGGCTTTGGTCTGCACTAATGAGCCGGGTGACCTTAAGGAACTCATTGTCCTCAGAGGGCTTCAGCGTCCTCATGTGGAAGATGCATGGGCTGAACGAGATGATTTTTGTTTGCATCTTCCTCGAAGGGCAGGTGAGCCTGTGATTCTTAATGAAGAGTAATTTTAAATGTCTGAGTAGTGACCTTTTACAGAACAATGAAATGACGTCCTTTGAATGTCAGACACTCAATGGTCACCATTGGAAAGCTTAATGAAAGGTACCCTCATCACAGAGAACCAGATCCTTCAGCTTCTGCTCTTCTAGGAAATCAGGTTTTTATTTTGAACTTTAACTGTGTATCATAAAACATGGAAGAAATCAAACCTATGTATGGCGAAATTTTAGGGCAGAACTGTTGCCACGAAACAGCCAGTGAAGCTCCTGTTTCCTATGTCAAAATACAGGCAGGGTCAGGTAGGGAGGAAAGCCATTTCGAAGAAACAGCAGAACAGTTCCACTCATGCTAGCCAGTGTTGCTTGCAACTGCCAGTCCCCACCATCCGGGTCAAGTTAGTCTGGAGAGAACATCATTGGGAAAACTACATAGTTGCTTTATTTCCATGACACATAAAGAGGAAGATAAGTTCTGGTAAGAGCCAGCTGGGCTGTTCCCCTCCTGTAGGAGACCTTTGCCCTTCCTAGGGAAGAGCGGTGAATTTTCAACCCTGCCAGCCTATAAGAATCATCTGGGGAGCTTTGAAAATCCCACTGCCCGGGTCACACACCAGACCAATGAAGTCCAAATCCCAAGCATTAGTGATTTCTTTAAAGTTCTCTAGATGGTTTCAACATGCAGCTGCGGTTGAGAACCATTGAGTTCAGAGGTCTTATCTGGGAAGTTCTACTTGTGGCAGAATCATGTGGGCTCCGAAATAAAAAAAACAGCTCAATAGTAAGATATGTGTCCCTGAAGTCATGGAGAAACATGAGTTGAATGAACACGAAATTGGTTCACTAATTTGGTTTCCTTGGAAAAGTCTAAAAAGAAAGTGGCTATATCAACAGAGGCAGTGTATCTGGTATAGTGGTTAAGGGTGTAGGCTCTAATTCTGGCAGACCTGAGTTCAAATCCTGTGATCTGGGAATCTGTGACTCAGGTAAGCCCTGGGCCAGCCTTCTGACAGCCCAAGGAAATAACATATCTCATAAGGCTGCCATAAAGATTAAGCAGTGCCTGACCACAGATGATGACTCTGCCCAATAATTTCGCTTTTCCTAATCTTCATCCTGGTTAGTACTATAAGCCTGAGTTCTGTATCACCACCCACAGTCCTGGGGCTTGGCTCAACGCCAGTGCCTTCCATATGGAGGCCAGTAGAACCCAGAAAACCACATATGACTCAGACACTGTTTGGATAAAAGCTCTGAACTACTCAAGCATTCTTCCCTTAGAATAAAGCCAGAGAACCACGGACAATGACTGCTTTGGATATTCATCAATTTTAGGCTGGAGTCAGCTTGCTTTCAAGGCTCTGACAGGCAATGACCACATTCTTTCCATTTGGAGAGTCATGTGAATGGTATGGATGGAAAAAAAAAAAGTCTACTTTTCTGGAGAGGCAAGGGTATCCCACAGAGGTAAAAAACCTTTCACAGTCGAAAACGTGTTTTCGCAAACACATTTTCATGAGAATTCTCTCCTGGCCAGCACTTCTAGTTTAAGGGAAGGCGTTTCCTGCAGGGAGTGTGTGGTTGCTCGTGTTAGCTCAGTACAGCCAGAGCAGGCTTTGCAGACCCCGTTGCATGAGAAACACAGGGCTACGCTGCTCACCGTTTTCCAGAAGGCCCACTTCCGCTGCTTCCCCAGGAGCAAGAAATGAAGGCTTTTGCAGAAAAACCAACATGAGGGACGTGGGAGTTTGAGTTAGCAAGAGCTCCCTGAACCTGGCTTCAAGAAATCGATCCTGTCTAGTCTGCATTTGTGCTGGGTTTCACGCAACTCTTCAGAAAACAACCGGACCCTTCTGCCTCACTGTGTCTCCTGAGAGGGCCTTCTGAGGCAGCCACACTCCACGCTTGGGCATCCCCGGCCACGCGTCAGCCCTCTTACTCTCCTCCAACCAAGTCACATTACTGCTCAATTCCAGGGAATTACGGGTTATTCATGGGCATAGAAGGCCTTTGAAAAAGGATGTTTCCACAGGCTATTTTCTCCTAATTTCTCAACCAATTTAAGATTGGAATAAAAACCCAATGTATTTATAGAGGGTGAGAGCTGCCTCACACATGTATGGTGAACAGCAAAAGCTGCATTACCTAGAATAACGAGGAAAGACGGCTCAGAGGAGAAATTCCCCACGGCAGGGACGCCTGAGCCCTTTATGTGCCAAACACACTGAGTGCATTACGTCTTTTTTTTTTTTTTTGAGACAGAGTCTTGCTCTGTCACCCAGGCTGGAGTGCAGTGAGTGGCACGATCTTGGCTCACTGCAAGCTCCGCCTCCTGGGTTCACGTCATTCTCCTGCCTCAGCCTCCCAAGTAGCTGGGACTACAGGCGCCTGCCACCACGCCTGGCTAACTTTTTTGTATTTTTAGTAGAGATGGGGTTTCACTGTGTTAGCCAGGATGGTCTCGATCGCCTGACCTCATGATCCGCTCGCCTCAGCCTCCTAAAGTGCTGGGATTACAGACGTGAGCCACCGCGCCTGGTCCGCATTACGTCTTATTAGCACTACTGTACAATTCCTATTTTCATCCACATCACTATCCTTTAATTCTCTAAGCTACTTACAAACAGGAAACAGAGCAATCTACAGCCTCGAGCCCAGCACCATACCCAGCTAAGTAGTTCAAATACTGCTGTTGACGTGCATGTGTTTTTGCCACTCACCATGTGTGAGCTCTGGGCAGTTTCTCAGGACTGCCCCATTGCTCTATTGTAAACAGCTGAGGACCATTGGAACCTAGACAAGAAAAGAAAAAGAAATGTTAAGAGTACTTGGGGTAGAAGAATGAAGGTATGGTGTGGTTTGCAGTCCAGCTACTGTCAGGGCAGGGTTTGCCCCCAAGGGTGAGGTCCAAGACACTGTCTTCTGCTGCAACACTGATATTTAATGTTGAGGGAAGCCAGAGGTCTGCACAACTTCACAGAAAGATCGCATTGTCTCCAGAAAGGAATTGCACTAAGTTTAACAAACACAACAGTTATGTGGAAAGGCAGGCAGCTGCAGCCTCTCGGCTGGACCCTGGAAATTTAAACTTCAAACTAGTTTTGGAGGTGGCAGGGCGAATGAAATGTGACCTTCAGTATGCAAAGTAGAGAGTGATTTTTAAATCTATAGTAAACATGGAAAAATTCTGCCTACTGGAGGTGACTTCACAGGTCAGTTTACACCATATAAATAACCCTGCAAAACCTAGTGTTTAATGATTTTCTAAAAAACTAAACCAGGAAAAAAAAAGAGCAGCCTTATGGATCTCTTCACAAACCGCCCCCCAATCCCTCGAGGTAGAAGCACCATGTTGTCTATATAAAGTACAGATAACAGCACTTTAACTGAACTTTTATGGAACCTATGCATGGCACAGTGCCCTGAAACAGCCTTCTGCAGAGGCCTGGGCAGCAGGGTTCTTGGGCCAGAGTTCATGCCTCGCTGGAAATTCCCAGGAGGACAACTGAACCTAATGGTATCCTGCTCACCATAAAGTTCGGCAAATCCATTCATAGGTACTCGCGATGTCCCTGTGACAAACTGCAGTAACCGGATACGCTTTTCGGCGTCCATGAGTAGCACAGCCTATGAACAGAGGCAGAAAGTCATTATATCCCTATATCCCCCACGTGACCCATGGCACATGCTGCTGTCATGCAGGCAGGCAGAACTTAATCTTATTTATATTGCAATGTAAGACCTAGACAGTTGACTCTGAAAACTGAGTAGTTTTTTTATGGCTACAATACGAGCCGGCCTTTCTAATCTAAGAGACTGAGTGATCACAACGTCCATCTCTTTCTTCTTCTGCCAACAGGCCAAAATAAACGATATAAAAAGCAAACTCTCTGATGGCACCGAGCTCATGTTTCTGTGTTCGAAGCTTACCAGCTCCCCCTAAGCCAATTATAAATATACAGTATTTAAGATTTGTCATGACAAGAGGAAGCCAGGTTATGAGATGGGATTTCAGACTGTAGACATGTTCCCTAGAAGACATCATTTTATCAAATGAAAAAAAAAAAAAAGCCAAACAAAACAAAAAAACACAGGCAAAGATGGGGTTCTAAAACAATCTGTGTATCTTACATAACTGCATTATTACAGGAATCCAGGTGGCTTTACTGGTAATGTCACTGGGACTATTTAAAACAAGCCAAGTGAGACCTGGACTAGGATTTGAAGACTCTGCATTTTTTTTTTTTTTTTTTGAGACAAGTCTCGCTTTGTCGCCCAGGCTGGAGTGCAGTGGTGCGATCTCGGCTCACTGCAAGCTCCGCCTCCCGGGTTCACGCCATTCTCCTGCCTCAGCCTCCCGAGTAGCTGGGACTACAGGCGCCCGCCACCTCGCCTGGCTAATTTTTTGTATTTTTTAGTAGAGACGGGGTTTCACTGTGTTAGCCAGGATGGTCTCGATCTCCTGACCTCGTGATCCGCCCGCCTCGGCCTCCCAAAGTGCTGGGATTACAGGCCTGAGCCACCGCGCCCAGGACTCTGCTTTTTTCATCTCTATTGCTGTTGGCATTTGAAATAGTAATAATAGGCATTTAGAAATGTGAAAAAGGCTGGGCACGGTGGCTCATGCCTGTAATCTCAGCACTTTGAGGGGCCGAGGTAGGAGGACTGCTTAAGCCCAAGAATTTAAACTAGCCTGGGCAACATAGTGAGACCCCATCTTTAAAAAATAAATAAATAAAAATAAAAGAAATTTGAAAAAGTTAAATGATTCCTTTGCGGGGTGAAGTAAATAACCAGTCTTTTGGGGGATTTTTTTTAAGTTTGTTTATTGCATCTCCCTTGGACTTGGACTCATGCATTCCTATTTTACTTCCCTCCTAAGCTGAACAGGATACAAACACTGGCCCTAAGACAATAAATCAAAGTTGTGTTATCTTTGGTTGAAAGATACACAGATCAAAATATTTGTTGGAATGTATTTTAAAAATTGAGAGAACGACTTCTTAACAGAAAGTGGCACTTTGCAAAGCCAACCCTGAAGCCTGTTTCTGCCCTGAGGAGCCCCCCATTTCTATTTACACTTTGGAGGACCAGTCCCTCAAGTAAAAGTCACTTTCATGAGGTGGTCAAGGAAGGCCAGTGTGCTTTTGTAGTGACCAACTTCATTCAAGTCTAGCTGTCTGCTCCAGTTACAGAGGAGCCGCCACGGGGCTGCTGGCTCAGTTTGCCTCTTCCCTCCCCCAGCAGTCCAAGCTCTAACAGACCCCAAAGCCAGCATCAATCCTGAAGTCAGACCACATGGAGGGCACCACACAGCTCTCAATCCTGCCTCAGGTGGAGGACAAGGGGCAGAGCCGGGCCCTGGAGTTAGTTACCTTCCAGAACCACTGAATGACAGGGTGGTTTGGACAGTAGCCGTTCTTGTAAATAGAATGCTGTCTCCAGTCATTCACGTCCACATCACCGAGGCCGCACATGAGCAACTAGGAAGAAAATTTACCAGATGTAAAAGCAGGATGTGAAAGCTGCGAGATCACACACTGAGAAATGACCGCCCTCAGTGCCAGCATGTGGTCACTGTGCCGTGAAGGTAAGCTACCAAATCATAACAGAGGAAGGCAGACACCTGTTCCAGGCTCCACCTGCCATAGCAGATCACAGAGGCAGCAGTCACGAGGGTGGCTCAATTCGAACCCTGTACAAGCCAGGGCATGTTATATCGGATATAAAAATGCCACAGTCGTCCCCTCTACCCCTCTAGCCTTCCGCATGGGACCCGTGGATTTTCTCACGCTCCAGCAGCATCTGTGCATTACATGGCTGCTTCTCCTCCTGAGAGGTTCTTCTTCTTATCTGAAACCATCTCCCTACCCACAAAAGAATTAGTGCTTATGACAGCAAGAACTTCTCTCCTCTAGGCTAGTCAATTCCAGCGATGACAAATCACCTCATCTGATCTGTCCAGAGGCCTAAGAACGGCAGACATATGCCAATGCTAAGGCATAACTGGGTCTTCGAGTTAGCATTTAGTCTAAGGTTTGCTGTTCTTATTACGCAACTCTCCGTCAGGGGAGGTTTCCTGTGGACGAACGGAAGAAATTCCTGCAAAGAAATTTCCAGAATGAAATGGAAACAGAACTAAGCCAGAAGCCTGGAAATAAAGTTCCTAGGCCTGACTGTGCCAAAACCTTGCTGGGTAAACCCAGCTGCTCTCTGCCTCAGTTTCCCACCTATAAGAGGAAAGGCTTGAGGTATATGATTTCCACAGACATCATCGATCTTGAACTTTCCGTTTTGAGATAAAAGTGTAGAAAGCCAGTCTACGGGAAACGTTCACTGGATGTGGATGGGGCAAACAGCCGAGTCCCACCAACAGCTTCTCAACAGACACAGTCTTCCTCCTGTTTCTCTCGACACAACAAAGGGTGACATATTCCTTTGTTTTTAAAATGGCTGTTGCTCATGCTCATCTATGTCATCACCAAGAAGCTGAACTAAACAATCATTAAACCACCTTTTGCTGCTATCTTGTTGCCTTCTGGTATTTTTCCTCACTCAACATACACCACTTCAAGTTCAACGAGACATCTGTTCTATAGGCCCAAGTAGCTGCTTATGGCCACCTTGTGGCCAAGACTCCCATTTGGTTGCCACGGTGGGGGTGGATGGGGATGCAGCAGAGGATACTTGGCCAGTCTGGTAGCGTAGGCAGGTTGCTGCTGCCCAAAGGGCTACTGCAAACCTTGTTTCTACTTGTTGTGGCGATTTGCCTTGCCTGGTGCGAAGGGCCATGATCCCAGCTCTGCTCAGTGGTCTCTATTCACTAGGCATGTTCCAGAACTGCCCTCTCATGGGCAAGGCAACTACAGCTGATTATTTTTGCTGTTCCTTACTCCCACATTGGCAAACAAGCCCCATAAGAGACAGGTAATAGAATTCATCTAAAGTTACTCTCTAGGACATTATGGATCCAAGAATATAAAATATTACCTGTAAAGTAATGAGAAATACTTTAAAAAATCCACTTTACATAAAATAATGTTTATAATACAAACCTCCAGCTCATTTTCATCAAAAATTTTAATCAAATCAATAGGAAGCAGTTCTGTGAATCCCTGAAAGAAAAAAAAATCATCTTAAACACCTATTGCCTTGAAGAAAAAAAAAAAAAACCAAATTTCACAGGAAAAACAAACTTTTCTGGTAAGCCAGAAAAAGATATAATCTCTCCTGATGATTCCTACGTCAGAGACAGTATCAAGTAACTATAGTTCCAGTAAAAACAGCACAGTCACTATGAAAGTTTTGAAAAATCATAGAATCTAGAAGATTCAAGTAGTGGAGTAATTTTTGAAACCTGATGAGAATACTGGATACTGTAGGCAGGTGGATTCCAAAAGCCATTTATAACACCGCTGTGAGTCAGTGCGTCCTAAAATGCACAGGCCACAGATGTGTAAGAGACACACTTAAAAATAACGTGCTGGAGGCATGGAGAAGAAACACAGAGGGAGGCGGGTGATGGGTGCAGAGACTGTGTGCCCAGAAAACCATGCTCTAGTTCCCAGGGTACCACTAACTATGGCGTGATCTAGGACGAGCTCAGCTCTGCTGGGCCCTGTGCACTGCCAAAGTCGTGTTTCTGAAGGTGTGGACCGCCTGTGGTGGGGCCCAGGGATCTGCTTCCTGGGATTTCTTATCTAAATAAAGAATGAAACCTGACATTCTGTCCTCCCATTTTAAGTTCCTAAGGCCCCGAGTTGTTTCTGAGTGTGCTGCCCGGGCTTCACTCATCCTGTGTAAGTGCCTGAGTGAAGGGAAATAATTGTCCCCTGAGAGCTCTGCCTCAGTGCAGAGAAAGCCAGTCACGTGGACGGGAGGCCGTTTCCTGTGTGATCTCTGATGTAATGAATACTATCAGATTTAAGAAAGAATTTCACTTTTGGTCCAAGTGGAATACTGTTTAAAATGATGAATCCCTCAGCCTCTGCTAGGAGCCTGGGAGCATCCCTGATATTAAAAAGTTGGATCTGGGCAGTGCCTGCTTTGCTCTGTATCAGGGTAAAAGTTGTCATGAGGTGGCTGGGTATAAAATAAAAACAAAGCTTAAGAAAATGTGTTTTCCATGTATCTATATAGAAAATAATCTGCAATGGATTATTAATATAGCCACAAAGAAAAAGGGCAGGGGATTAAAAAAAAATGCTCAGGGCTGGGCGCAGTGGTTCATGCCGGTAATTCATTCCAGCAGTTTGGAAGGCCGAGGCAGGTGGATCACGAGGTCAGGAGATGAAGATCATCCTGGCCAACGTGGTGAAACGCTGTCTCTACTAAAAATACAAAAATTAGCCGGGCGTGGTGGCACATGCCTGTAGTCCCAGCTACTCGGGGGCTGAGGCAGGAGAACTGCTTGAACCTGGGAGGCAGAGGCTGCAGTGAGCCAAGATCACGCCACTACACTCTCGCCTGGGTGACAGAGCGAGACTCTGTCTCAAAAAAAAAAAAAAAAAAGTCCAGGCAGCAGTGATCCATGGAGGGTGGCGAGGCACTGCGGGGACTGTGCTTTATCATTCAGCTTTGAGCCCTCGGGCTTCTTGGAACCTGTCACTGCAGCAAAAGACAGCCTTCTCTTGGGTACCACCTGAAACTTCAAGACAATGGTTCTAGATCAAGTTTGTAAAATGTCCTCTTTAAACAGGACAAATATAAAAATAAGAAGTCAAGCAGGAGAACTCGTGAAAAGGAAAAAGAGGTAGTGGCACAGCAGTTGAACACTCTCGTGCTGGAGACCGGCCAGCGGTGTGAGCTGTGCGATCCCAGCCTTCCCGCGGGGTCCCCAGCCTCGCCCCTGTCTCTCAGTGCATGATCAGCTCCACCACACCAGCCAAAGGAGAAGCGCGATCCCTGCTCAACCCAGGACCAGAAGCACATGGCAGAGAACCCTGGCCAGCAAGGCTTACCTCCAAGAAGGCGTTCATCTGCTTCTGGACCCTGTTCACAAATCTCCACTGGATGACTAAGCTGCAGGAGAAAAGAGGACAACATTGAACCACCTCTGTCATCACTAGCGCTCACTGCTTTCTTCACAACAGGGAGTGCTTCTCCTCTATCCGTGACAGCAGAGCAGAGGGGAGGGTCTCCTCTGTGCCCCCACTGTTCAGCTTATTCACGGCTTCTTTCAAGACTCCCTGGAATACCCGTGAAAAACGTAAAATCTCACTGGAGACTTCAAAAGAGTAATTAACTTCCCTCACATCAAGGTTTGGCTGACCTAAACTGCTTTAAATGCTTAACTGCTTTAAAATGCTTTAAATGCTTCAATTGCTTAAAATGTGACAACATAGAGAAAAGGGGAAAGTTCATGGGGTATGAACACACAGGTATATGTGTATAAGATGCACACACCCATATACACACCATAAATATGTATATGTATTTGTAAAGAGTACTCAGGACAATGCATTTAGTTATCTAATATTTCATTCTCGTATCCAATGTGCTAATATTCAACAATAACATATAAGCTTTATCAGCAAAATGATTTGCACTCATAATTTCATGCCAAAATTTAGAGGATGAATGCTTAGACCTCCTTATGCAACTGAAGTTCATCAACACCAAGTTCCCTGTGACAGTGTTTAACGCACAGCATAATTGATCACAAGGCAAATCTACTCTGGATGTCATCTGAGACATTCCATCATTCTGAAGGGCTCTCACCTTCGGAGTGGTACCACTGTAACCATGGTAACGGCCCCGAGGACCAGCCTGCAGCACAACCACTGTGCAGCCTCTCAGGTGGCACCTCCTGGGCTATAGTGATCAGCTCTACAGCATTCTTCTGGCACCAGGGGAGCAGAGGTATCAGGGAGCAGCTGGTGATTTCAATTATACTTTTAAAAGTAAAGCTAGCTGGAACCCTGCCTGATCCCGACTCCCACCACGTTTGAACCCTAAAAGAATTAACCGCAAAGAATGGTGCAAGACACATACCACACATGTCAGAGCCCTCAGACTTGAGACCTGGGTCACCCTGGGCTAGAATATTTTTTAAACCCCACACAGTCTGTACTTTCTGAAGGAAGACAATGGTGTCTGCCAGGGTGTCATCAGCTAAGATTGTTCAAATTCAGAACAAGTGTGCCAATTAATGTGGCCAGGTAAGAACTGATGTATCTTATTTCTAGCCTATGTATTCAGCATAGCAAGCTTTCAACTTGAGAGTGGAAAAAAGTTTGCCATGTAATAGTTCCAGTCTTTGCCGGGATCTGTGACTAGACACTCTAACACGCTCCGTTTCTTCCTAATTAGGAAGAACAGTAGGTTTTTCTTTGCAGATCACACTGAAAGGTGTTAAGACCCAGAGTCAATTCAACAGCTGTCTGAATTCAAGACCTCTGACCAATTCCAAATGAGAAGAAAGGAGGGAAGCCAGCCTGTTGAAATGAAGCACTGAATGCAGACAAGGAACTCAGGCCACTGCAGCGACCCACAAGGGAGCCACAAACTGCATACTGCAGTGCTCACATCACGTCTGCACAAGGGGATCTCCTTGGAAGATCCCAGAGTTATGCATCTGAAGCACACATATACACTAAAAAAGAAAACGTCATGTGTACGTCATGTGTAAGAGAAAAAACTTCTGCCTGGTACAAATGTCTTAGACTCACTTAAGAGCTAAGACTTCCAAAAGGACTCAACGTTTTGTTCCACTCTGAGACTGAGATTGAATTAAGAATATTACGGCCGGGCGCGGTGGCTCAAGCCTGTAATCCCAGCACTTTGGGAGGCCGAGATGGGCGGATCATGAGGTCAGGAGATCGAGACCATCCTGGC